>NW_027332424.1:10858949-11046106 GCF_000442705.2 Elaeis guineensis
GATGTTAAAAGTGTTTTTAAATGGATATATTGCTGAAGAAGTATATGTAGAACAACCCCCTGGATTTGAAAATCATGCTTTTCCTAATCATGTCTTTAGATTAAATAAAGCTTTATATGGATTAAAACAAGCACCTAGAGCATGGTATGATAGGCTAAGCAAATTTCTACTAAATAATGGTTTTTCAAGAGGTAATGTAGATACAACCCTCTTTATTAAAAGAAATCAAAATGATATGCTAGTTATACAAATTTATGTTGATGACATAATTTTTGGGTCTACTAATGAATCCCTTTGTCAAGACTTTGCTAAGCTTATGCAGGGGGAGTTCGAGATGAGCATGATGGGAGAACTCACCTTCTTCCTCGGACTCCAAATCAAACAATCAAAAGAGGGAATCTCCATCACCCAAAGCAAGTACACCAAGGAACTACTCAAAAGATTTGGAATGGAGAACTGCAAACCAATTGGCACACCAATGAGTCCCTCATGTAAGCTTGACAAGGATGATGAAGGTAAATGTGTAGACTTAAAATACTATAGAGGTATGATTGGCTCATTATTATATTTAACTGCAAGTAGGCCTGATATCATGTTTAGTGTTTGTTTATGTGCAAGATATCAATCTAATCCTAAAGAATCTCATTTGAATGCTGTTAAAAGAATCCTTAGATACTTAAATGGTACTCAAACTCTAGGGTTATGGTACTCTAAGGACTCACAAATTGATTTATTAGGATATTCAGATGCTGATTTTGCTGGATGTAAATTAGATAGAAAAAGCACAAGTGGAACTTGCCAATTTCTTGGAGTTAACCTAATCTCATGGTTTAGCAAGAAACAAAATTCGGTGGCACTGTCTACGGCTGAGGCCGAATACATTGCAGCCGGAAGTTGTTGTGCTCAAATCTTGTGGATTAAGCAACAACTCGAAGACTTTGAATCAAACTTAATGAAACACCAATAAGATGTGACAACACAAGTACCATAAATCTATCTAAAAATCCAATTCAACACTCAAGATCAAACATATTGAAATAAGACATCATTTCATAAGAGAACATGTTCAAAACAAAAATATAATTCTTGAATATGTTTGCACTGAAAATCAATTAGCTGATATCTTTACAAAGGCCTTAGTGAGGATAAATTCTGTGAAATTAGGAGAAATCTAGGAATTCTAGATCCTTATGCCTAAATCTTTCTCAATTTCCAAGAATTGATTCTTAGAGCTCAATTTCCAACATCAATCCTGATCCCAAAAGCTCAAATTTATCATTCTAAAAACTTATCTTTGAGCAAAACTTCTTCTCCAAAATTTCGAATTTTTTGGAATTTATTCATTTTTTTTAATTTCTGAACTTCATGAGTCGACCCCATGAGTCGACTCAATGGCAAACTTGTTATTTCCTCAAACTTCCCACGGGCTCATTGTTTTTATAAGGGTCCCTGTTCGTGAGACGACTCATCCGCTCATCTTCTTCCTTCCAAAAGCCGACTTCTCCAATTCCTTTTGCTCCAAATCCAAGGATTTATTTCGAGGCAATTCTCCCTCCTCCTCTCCACCAAAAATCGCCACCTTGGAAAGGGATTTTTGTGCTTTCTCCCATTGTTTGGCACGGTTGGAACGTGCCCTAGCACTCCACCGTTCTTCCCAAATCACTTCTTTTCTCCACCAAAATCCCTCTTCACTCTCTTGTGATCCCTCCTCCACTCATTCACGTGTTCCTCCAAGTCTTCTAGTCTGCTACTGTAGTGTATATGGCTCCGAAGATGAAACTTCCCCAAAGAAGAAAGTCAATCCGTGAGACTGAAAAAATTGTCCGAAAGAAAAGGCAAGCTGGTCAGTCTTCCAGTGCTCCCACTCCAGGTTCAGTATCTGCTCAAGGTCCCCCTCAATCCCTTCTAAGCCCCAGTAAGAATCCTCTTTCTGATAGAAAAGTCGAAACCGGGAAGAATATAGATTTTCGATTCTTTGAAAAAGAGGGTTTTACATTTGCAACTAAGATTAAAAACCAAGGATGGGAATTCTACTGCTCCCTTAAGGAAGTCACCTATGTTGACCTAGTTAGAGAATTCTACCAGAACCTACATTATGGAAAATGGGTCAGTGACTTCAACAGTCAAGGGAATTGATATTTGCTTGGATTCTAGTATATTGGGAGAGATACTTCAGTTGCCTATGAGGGTTACTCTTATATGGAACTCCCAGTAAAAGAAGAGGGGATCAGAATTATTTTAGGAGAAACTTATTCAGGAAGTTTAAATAAATTGGAAGCAAAGATTTTGTCCATTGAGATGAGGATCTTGCATCAGATGGTAACGAAGCTCTTCTTTCCTAGGAGTGGTAGGCATGACTTACTTTCCAGCAGAGATGTTTGTATCATGTTTCATGTCATCACTCAGACCCCCCTGAACCTCCCTGCACTTATGATAGAGGCCATGAGAGAAACTTTGAACAGATCCAAGGCACACTTGCCTTATGGTATGGCCCTTACTAGAGTATTTAGGAGGTTTGGAGTTAGCTGTGAGGGGGAGGCTTCTACTAAGCTCTCTCATGTGGACACTTTCAACCAACACACCCTACACCGAATGGGATTTACAAAGACTGATGGTGGTTGGATCAAGGGCTCTGAAGAAAGAGCTGAGGAGAGAGCTGAGGATAGAGCTGAAGACAGAACTGAAGACAGAGCTGAAGAAGAAGGTCCATCATCTCCTGTTCCATGACTTCAGGGCAGCATCACCAAATATCCAGTTCATTCCTGATACAGAGGCTGGCCCTTCAGAGTTTACTAGGATGCCCACACCAGTGTATCAGCCAGAGAGCAGAGCACCTCAATCAGAGTTCAGACTGGCTGACGATCAGATCGAGCAGATATCACAGCGTGTGGCTTCTTTGCTATCTAGTCAGTGGAGCAGTACTACTTTTGCACCAGGAGCCACTTCTTCTGATCAGACCATGACTTCCCACATATCCACTGTGTTTCAGATGATATCAGATCAGTCCATCCGGATTCAGTAGCTTGAGGACACTGTCTGGAGACTGACTGGCAGAGTTCTTGACTTGCAGGGGCAAGTCCTTGCTTTGGCCCATCCTAAGCCACAGGAGTCCACTATTGAGGTCACAGACCTCACTGCAGAGGCTGGCAGGCTCAGAGGAGCACTAAAAGGTGGATATGAGTTACTGAGGAAAGAGATCCGAGGATCGAGTGAGCATGCAACCACTCAGTTCACTGCTCTACTTCAATCTGTTTCCAGAGCACTGAACGTACTTGATTCCATTAGACTCACCCTTTCTGTTCAGTCCTTAGCCTCTCAGCGTTCTCAGCCACCCAGTTCTTCTCGCTCTCCTGCTCGTGCCAGAGGCAGATGGGGTAGAGGATGCACTTCTGATCCATCAGCTTCTCATCCCATATCTGATGACTCCGATCCATGACTTCTCATGATCATTACTAGATCCTAGGTGTTAGTGTCTTGTTCTAGATCTGTATTTTGGGGCCATGTATTGACAATTAGCTGGTTGACTTTTGTATTAAGAACTATGTAATGAAACAATTATAGTTTTATGGAATCATCTTTTACTTATATCTCTACCTTTTGTAATGATGTCGATCATATTTTGGTTATATATATTCTCCTTGTTGAAATATTGTCTTCTCTTTGTTGTTGTTTGCTGTTAATAATTGCTGTATTTAGGGGGAGCAAACATCTGTGATAAACTCTAAAGGGGGAGAAATTAAAGAATGTTTCAAAAAAAGGAGGAGTTAACCATGTTTGATGATGTCAAAAAGGGGAGAAATTAAACAAAAAAATTGGAGAAATTAAACAAAAATGATGAGCAATTAAACAAAAAGTAATTCAACAAAAGCAAAACCATAAATGATGAGCAATTAAAGAAAAAGCAATCCATCAAAAGCAAAACTAAAACTATAAATTATGAGAAATTAATGAATGAATTGGAAAATTTAAAGAACAATATCAAAAGTACAATGCTAAGTACAATGCAAATAAGTAACTTTAAATTACTTCTTTACATATGCTCTGATTTGAGAAATTAATGAATGAATTGGAAAATTTAAAGAACAATATCAAAAGTACAATGCTAAGTACAATGCAAATAAGTAACTTTAAATTACTTTTTACATATGCTCTGATTTGCTTTAAAAATTTAAATATGCTCGGATATACTTCAAAATTCCAACTTGCTCTGATACATCTTTTGAAATTTTATTTACCTTGATATATCTTAACAAATTTAACTTACTCTGATACATCTTAAAATTTTTTTTAACTTGCTCTGATACATTATAAAATTTGCTCTGATACATTGTGAAATTTTCTTTGATACATTGTAAAATCTTTTCTGATAATATTGTAAAAATTATTTTTCTTGCTCTGATACATTGCAAAATTTATTTTTCTCTTGCTCTGATACATCTTAAACTCAAAATGATCTAATACTCTTTTCAAATCTTTAAGAAAATGGACAAACTATTTTTGTATATGACTATTTATATTACATGCCAAAAGAATCATATTCTTTTTAAGCATCTATAATGCATTCATATAAATGCTTTTGTTCAAATATTTTGTCATCATCAAAAAGGGGGAGATTGTTGCTCCTAGATTGATTTTGATGATTACAAAGCAGATTGAAGGGATACAAATTTTTTTTAAAGTCTTTATGCTCTACAGGAGCAAAATCATAATTTTACTAAAATCCTGATTTGATAGCATCATTTGGTAGAACAAATGATTTGTAATATATTGGTGAAAATTTCATTATTTTTGGACTTATATTTTTGAAGTTATGAAGGTTTGAAGTGTATGAGTCGACTCATGAGTCAACTCATGGCACTATGAGCTGATTGGCACGCAAAAATTTCCCTTGGCACGCTGGATTTTTGACTTGGCACGACCTGTGAGTCGACTCATGAGTCGACCCACAAGGCATGAGTCGACTCATGAGTCGACCTCTGCTAATTTGAGCCAAAAAATCCAGAAATCAAACTTGTCTGGCTGTTGCAACAGAAGTCGACTCATGAGTCGACTCCTGAAGCATGAGTCGACTCATGAGTTGACCCCTGCGACGAAAAATGTCCGCAACGGCTAGTTTTTTGCCCGTTTTAATTGCCTTTTATGCTTCCTAAAAATGCTCTAACGGCTCCTTTTCTGCCTAATATGTTTTCTCTTGTTTCTTAATGCTATAAAATATTTCAAAAGGTGAAAATACAGGATACAATTGAGAGGATCCAAAATATACACGAGGTGATCAACGAGATACTCGAGAGAAAAAGAAAAGAGGATCCAAAATCTACACGAGAGAGACAGGTGATCCACAATATACACGAGAGATTGTGAAAGAGATTCAAGAGCATTCAAAGAGAGAATTTTTCATGCCTATTGTTCAACCTTGATCAAGAGATCTTTCAAAGCCTTCAAGAAGTCTTCGATCAAAGATCATCTTCTCCTCAAACGTTCATTCAACTTTTCATCCATCTTGAGGAAATACAAAAAAGGGGATTCTTCATTTGAGTAAAGTATTTTTATTGTTATATTCGCTCATTTAAGGAGCTGTTATTGTATTAATTTATGCTTTAAATTGTCTTACTCTTTGTGAGTAATTATTCTTGTTTTTGGAGGGTTTCCAAAATAAGGGAAGGTTGATCCGAACCCGAAATCGGAGTGTTTTTGGGTTGGCTTGTACCCGAAAAACAAGTGGACTAGCTTGGGATAACTAGTGTCGGAGTTTCCGACGATTTGTATTCGGGTTGAATACAAGTATAGTGGATTGAAATTCCCAAGTAGGAGCTTGGGGAGTGGATGTAGGTGCAAGGTTGGCACCGAACCACTATAAATCCTTGTGTTTGTGGTGTGCTTTATTGTTTCTCTTTATTTCTTTATTATATCCTTGCATTCTTGCTTTAGGAATTTAATCATGAATTAAAGTCTTTCTTCTCAATTCATCATAAGTAATTAGTTAAGCTTAAAATTTTTAAAAACCCAATTCACCCCTCCCTCTTGGGTTGCATAGCTGGGCAACACACGAGCTGTCCGTGCCGGATTTCCATCGTAAGCCTTCACCCGAGCTTCCATTATGGATGAATTCCTTTCGAATTTCTGTTGCAGACAGGCCTTGGTCGAGACTCGTCGACAAATGATCCCCATCCGGGCTTCTATGGAGACTGGACTCCGACCGAACTTCTATAAGCAGGCAAATACCGTGCTCATGGAATCCAGTAGCTGGACCCCTCTGGCGGACGAACCTCTCTAGCACCATCCGACATCCACCATCGATCGCCCTCTGCCAAAGTCTGCGCAAAATTGGGCTACGCCTGTGGAAGCCTCTGATCGAGCTCCTACGGCAAGTGGTCCTCGCCTGCCGCCTTAACGCCCAAGGCACCCAACAGGATTTGCAGCATCCGAGCTCCTCTCAGATGGGTAACCAGCCACCTCTCTCCGCCAGACACCCCAACCGAACTTCGGCCGACAGCCTGGACCCCTGGCAGGCGCAGTAACGGCCATGACTCTGCTCCACTTCCTGCAACGGATTTCGCACGGCTCTATCACTCCCTGGCAGGCCGCAGTAACGGCCAGACTCTGCTTCACTTCCTGCGATGGATTCCATGCGGCTCCATCACTCCTTGGCAAACAATAATAATGGCCATGATTCTGCTCCACTTCCTACGACGGATACCGCGCGGTTCCTCCACCCTCTGGCAAGTCGCGACAACGGACGCCACTCCACTCCCCGCGACAGACTCCACGTGGCAGGTCCTGGTGATGGCCACGATTCCACTCCACTACTCTTCACAACAAACTCCTCCTGATCCTGAGCGGCCCACGGCCAGACGGCTACAAACGTCGCTAGCAGTCCATTGCGCCCTTCACCTATAAAAAGGGAGACCCCAGATACGTTATTTTCTAAGCTCTAATTTCTATCCCAAAAACTCTGCTAAAATTTTCGTTCGAGCACTCCATTCTTGTTGAGGCAGAGAACTGACTTGAGCGTCGGAGGGTCTTGCCGGAGCAACCCCAACTCCGGTTTAGACTTCTTTTGCAGGTCCCGACGGCGACCGTGACTCCCTCGACTCCAGCTTCTCCGATGCAGGCGGATCTTTGCACCAACAGATTGGCGCTAGAGGAATGGTTGTGTCTTCACAGTACCCTTGTTCTTAAAGGAGCGCTCAATGGGACTGCCTCCGGTCATCCTTTCCGACGTCCTCTCCTCCTTCCCCCACTAGGTCTTCGCCCGATGCCTCCCCGCAAAGCATCCACGCGGTGATCCACGGCCTCCGCGGCTAGATCTCAGGCTCCGACCTCACCTCCAGTTTCCCAGCCTCCCCTCCCTCCTCCGGCAATGATGGTTGGCATGGAGCAATTCGACCTACTGGTGCAGCAGGTCAGAGCCTCACTGAAGCTGTGCAGGCCATACAACAGCAGCAGCAGCCGCAGGCATCAGTGCGACTGGAGAGAGCATCACCAGAACTCCAAAATCGACGGTAGGATGGGCCACTTAGGCCAACTGCCCCGTCTTTCTCGAAAAGATGAATCCGAGGGTGGAGAGCCCTCAGTCAGATCACGATTCTACCCCTGGAAGATCTCTACCTCCATTCTGCCAGAAGACCCTTGAGACCCGTAGTCGAGAGGATTTCCTGGACCGGAGGCTCCAAGAGATGAACCGACGGATCGAAGAACTCCGCCACGCTCCCCTCGCTTATGGTGAGGACATTTGTACTGACCCTCCTTTTCTCAAATGATCATGCAGGAACCGATCACGCCGAACTTTAAACTCCCTCAATTTGAAAGCTACGATGGGACTTCAGACCCAGTTGACCACCTGGAGGCCTTCGGACAATGATGCTGCTTCATGGCGCACCCGACGCCATTCTATGCCGAGCCTTCCCATCCACCTTGAAGGGAGCGGCGAGAAACTGGTACTCGACGCTGAAGTCGGGTACCATCTTTTCCTTTGATCAGATGAGCCACCAGTTTGTGGCTCATTTTATTAGTAGCCGCGTCCCCGGAAGGGTTCGGAGTCCCTCATCAACATCAAGTAGAGGGAGGGGGAGTCCATTCGAGCCTACATCAATCATTTCAATATCGCCGATTGGAGGTCCGGAACTTGGACCAATCGGTAGCGATGGCCGCCCTGAAAGGCGGCCTTCAGAAGAACGACCTTTTATTCTCCCTGGAAAAGAAGTACCCCAGGGATTTTGCTGACCTGTTGGCTCGAGCCGAAGGGTACGCTCGAGGGAAGAAGCCTTCAAAATGAAGGATGAGGAGACCGCGAGAGAGCGGCAGGCGGGAGACTCGAGTAAGCCCACAGTCGAAAAAGGGCCGAGAGAAGCTCGGCCACATTCTCGAACTCCTCTCGGGCACAAGCGCATCCAACTCCTCCCGAGCACACAGGCAGGGAAGCCCGAAGCGTCGGGCTCGGCGGGGCTCTCCCCAGGAAGATTCCGCAGCTATGCCCCCTCAACGCATCGAAAACCTAGGTGCTGATGGAGGTCAAGAGCAGCTCCCAAGGCCAGAGAGGATGCGCATGCACCCCGGAAGCACAATCCTAACAAGTTCTGCCTCTACCATCGTGACCACGGCCACAACACGGAGGAATGCATCCAGCTCCGAGACAAGATCGAGGAGCTCATCCGATGAGGTCAACTCGATAGGTTCATTCGGTGCTGGCCTGAGGGTAGAGAAGATCGGCCAAGGGCCCTATCGCAGCTTGAGCCGCCAAGGAGGGAAGAGCAGCCCGAGATCGGCCTCCAATTGGGATCATCAACTCCGTCTCTAGAGGATCTTGACAGGAAGCAGACCTTCCACAGCCCTAGGGTTTGAAAACTTGTAAATGTATTGCGAATGATCCTGCTTTAAATCAAGATTTCTTTTAGACTTGCACATCTTTTCCTTTTTGGCATAGACTTGTAACGACAGGGGATGACCCCATCGGACAACAAAAACAAACCCAATGTGGGCAAGGTCGAAGGCCCGGTTATTTGTAGACCGGATGGGGGGAGAGGCCATACAGCGCCCATATGTACCCCCACAGCCATGTTAAGGACAGGAGGAGAACCTCGCCCTAACATTAGCAAGGTCGAAGGCCCGGTTATTTGTAGACCAGATGGGGGGAGAGGCCATACAGCGCCCATATGCGCCCCCACAGCCATGTTAGGGACAGGAGGAGAACCTTGCCCTAACATAAGCAAGGTCGAAGGCCCGATTATTTGTAGACCAGATGGGGGAGAGGCCGTACAGTGCCCATATGCGCCCCCATAGTCATGTTGGGGACAGGAGGAGAACCTCGCCCTAACACGAGCAAGGTCGAAGGCCCGTTATTTGTAGATCGGATGGGGGGAGAGGCCATACAGCGCCCATATGCTCCCCCACAGCCATGTTAGGGACAGGAGAGAACCTCGCCCTAACATGAGCAAGGTCGAAGGCCCGGTTGTTTGTAGACCGGATGGGGGGAGAGGCCATACAGCGCCCATATGTGCCCCCACAGCTCCGTTAGGAACAGAAGGAGAACCTCATCCTAACCTGAGCTGAAACCGATCACATCAGAAATAGGGGAAGAACCTCATCTCGACACCAATTAAGGTCCGGCCATTCAGACCCGGCAAGAAAGAAGAAAACCTTCTCGGAACCCTTCTACGCTACTGTGACTCCGTAAAAAGCTAGGGAGAACCCTTGCCTAAAAAAAAAAAAAGAAGGGAAATGTGAAGGAACAGCGGCGGGCTACCCCAACAAAAAATGGAGGTTGAACTACACTAAAAGCACAAAGACCTCGTCTCTATGAAGAGGAAGGAAGAGAAAGTAAGATCTACGGTCGCGAACAAAAGGCAAATCGACACGGCGATGGCTAGGAACCTCCAATCGACGTCGACGCCGAACCAATCAAAAGCACAAGAAACTCGATAATGATGACCTAATACAAAGATGAACAAGGAACCTTTGAACAACATCGACATCGCACGAGATAAAAATGAAAGAAGTCTGGCGCATGACAATTCAACACGACGTACGGGTAAGGTAACAAAGATCTTTTCATTTCATTAGCAAAATATGCGTTACAGAGCCTGGAAGATCGAAAAAAAAAAAAAAACAAAAATAACAATGACAACAACAACGGCGACAACAAACAGACAAGCGGCAAAAGAAGACACTTAGAGGGACGAAGGACGAAAAGAGCCCAAAGGGGGCCCGGCTTCCTCCGACTTCGAACTTTCGGCTTCGACCCTCATCAGGGAGTGCCTTAAGCTCTTGACTTCTTCTTCCAATTCCTTCTCTCTTATTAGCATTTTCATATATCTCCGATGAAGCCGCTGGCTTTCGTTCTTCGCCTCTCGATGTCTTTTTCTCAGGACCTCAGATTCTGCCTCTGCGTCCTTGACTGCCCGCTACTCGTATACCAGCTGGATCTTCAATTGCTGCAGTTCGGCCTTCCCCTCCCCAAGGGCAACAGATAGCTCCTCTACGGTTCTTCTCAGGGATTGAAGTTCGTCGGAATCCCGAATGGGAGCAAACTGAGCCCCTTCAGCTAGCTGCCTTTGAAGGCGGCAACCTCGTCGGTCGCCATCCTGAGCTTCCCCCTGTATTCATCCACCTGCCTGCACCAGCCGGCCCGGTATGCATCATAGCTCACCTCAGCATCCTGGAGCTGTTGCTGAAGGTCGGAGAACTTCTTCGACCATTCTCGGTCACAATCGGCCCGAGTCGAAAGCGGGACGAGCTTCCTTCCAACTGGCTAATCCTCTCCTGTGCAGCCGACAGCTCCACTCTGAGAGAACTGATCTTGGCAGCTTGAGCCCAAGATCGGTCCTGGCGTGCTTCTTGTGTTCCTCGAGCTCCTTCTCGAAGTTGCTTTCCTCCGGCTGTACTCCATGATCCCCTTCACGTGGAGGTTTCGAAAGCGGGTGGCCTCCGCGGTGGCTTCAGAGTGGCTCTCCCTCAACCTATGAGCTCGCCATCCATCTCCTTCGACCTTTTTGTTAAATGATGAACTTTCTTCTTCAGACGTTAGATCATGGACTTTAGTGGAATCTCCTGTGGTAGGGGAAGCACTTCGGCAGGACACTGCCATCGGGAGACAAAAGCGTCAAGGCGCATCTCATTGCATAAAGCAAAATAAAAAAAAGGGAGCAGAGTGGAGAAGACCTCCAAAAGAGAAACTCAATTTTATTGATTGAATGTTTCTTAAAGACAAGAGGGAAAAAAAATTACAATAAAAAAAAATACAAAGCTAGAGGTCTCAGACCTCTGAAGTAGGAGTCGGGGAGCTCGATGTTCTTGGAAGGGGTGCTGCGGTGGCAGTGGCAGTGGGAGAGGGCCCGGCTTCATCTTCGGATGCCTCGTCCAAGAAGCTGAGATCGAGCTCGAAAAATTTTCTGACCACCTTCTCCTGGCAGAGCTTGAATCCTTTGATGAATGCTTCTTGGCCGAACTTGACATTCAGGTCCCTCATCTCCACAGAGGCCTTGAACTCCTCCACCGCTAGAATCCTGGCCTCTGAGATCAGGACTGGGATCTACTCCGCCAAATTTGCGACCTCAGCCTCTGCCTTCCTCACCGTCTCCTCCAGGTCTGCTTTTCTTTCTCCAAGGCCTGCTTTTCTTTCTCCAGGGCCTCTTGGAGGGTGGCTACCTCGGCTGCCTTTTCTTTGAGGTGAGCAACTTCGGCCCGACGACTCTCCTCCGCCTGGATGGCATCCCTCCTCGCCCGATTCATCGCCTCGATATTGGCAAGGAGCTGGTGCCTGATCTGCAAGGGTGGCTAGGAGGTCAGAATGAAGGTTGAGAATTAATAAAATGAAGGAGCGGAGGAAGGGGAAGGTGAATCTATTTACCTCGAGAAAGGACCCTAGGGAGTCCCAAACCCGCTGTTCGGGATCGGTGCGATCAATCCTCTGGATGACTTCGGGCAGGATGCAGCCATCGATCAGTCACTTTATCAGGTCCCTGTCATTAAAGGGATTCTCCCCTGGCTCTCCTTCGAAACTGAGGGACTCTTTGATGGGGCTCGGCGGCTACTCACCCTGCGAACCACCGACTTCCTTCTCCTCCCCCTCTCAACCCCTGGGCCTCCTCGAAGCGGACCCCCGAAGCGGGAGCCTCAGTGGGGGAACTCCTTGAAGAGGCCCGAGGAGCCAGAGGTTCGGCATCTGAAGGAACGTCGACCGCGAGGGCCGCCTGGGCAGGCGTGGCCGAGCTTGTCTCCTCCATTCTGGCCTTCTTTGCCGATCCGGAGGTCACGATGCCTTTTTTTTATGAGCCTTGAGGCCCCTGGCGAGCATCTGTGCTGCTTCGCATCCATTCCTGAAAAAAAAAAAAAAAAAGAAGAGAGAGGAAAAGAGATCAGTAATGGGAAAAAAAAAAGAAGAAAAAAGAGAGAGAGAGAAGAAGAGCGGGAGAAAAGAAAAGGAAGGAAAAGATGGGATACTCGCAGGGTCCAGGGGGCTCAAGCCGATGTTGAACAAAAATGCTCCTTCAGAAGGTTGGAAGGGAAGAAGTTGAGTAACTAAGAAGTTTTGGGTGGTCTGAAGGTCATCCTCCCCCAAGCTAGGAGCCCTGCGGACAGAGTCCCTTAGGGAGCCCCAAGGGGGCAATCCCAGCCTCAAGGTCGGGCATTGGATGAAGAGGTACTTCCCCTTCCAGTTGTGGATTGAAGAGGGAGCACCTTTCAGCAACCCCTTCTTGCCAAATTGGAGGGAGAAATACCACCAGTCCTTCACCGAGGGGTGGCGCTTGAAGGTGTAAAAATACCTAAACAAAGAAAGAGATGGCTGAACTTCGACTACATGGCAAAGGGAGAGGAACCCTATCAAAAACCTAAAGAATTCGGCACAACCGAAGCTAAAGAAATGTCTAAAAAATGGAAAAGGGGATGACGAAGGGCGGAAGCGGAAGCTGGAGTCCGGCGTGGAAGGCCTCCTGATACAGGCAGAAACGGCTAGGTATGGGGGTGCTAGCCTGGTCGGCGGGACCAGGAAGCTCCTGATCATACTCCGGAGGAACTCCATACTGAACCCTTATCAGTAAAAGTTTATCCGGAGTCAGAGAAAGGGAATGGCACTCGACACAAAAACAGAGCGAGGCCCAGCCCTAGATGTGGGTTCGTCTACAGTGTGGGGGTTCTGGGGGGCTGAGGCGGACAAACTCCTGGAACCACTAGAGGCGGAGGTGCCGAAGGATATTTCAAACAAAGACCCTAAAGATCCTGAAGAAATTAGGTGGGACAAGAGGCAAAAGGTTTGCGGGGGACCAAACCAGAGGAATGCGGCAGAAGAAAAATGGAGGAGAAAGGGCACCTAGATGGCAAGAAGAGAAACGAAAGTTCCGAGACTAACCTAGATCGCTTCGAAGGATGCAGAGGGGCGAGGACAAGGATGACTCGAAGAACGCTTAGGGCCAAGGTGGATGCCAAAGAGGGTCAGAGCTCTCGGAGAGAAGGCAGACACCAACAGAACTCTCAGGCAAAATGAGACTCCTGAAGGTAGAAAGGCGGGTTTAAATAGACCCTGAGATCCGATGCTATAATGATCGCGGATCACCCCAGGCTGACCACGCTCGCTACGTGTCCCACTCACCACCGCAGGCGGCTAAAAGCAACTGACAGCTGACAGAGCCATTACTGCACCGTACCTGGGCCAACACTCCAGCAAAAATTTTGAAAGGTCCCTTCGGATCGCCCTGATTTGAAAAGACTCCAGTATGCGCGCATTAAATGCCAGAATATCTGAGGGCGATCGTGCACAGGATTCAAGGGACAACTTCGGCTGTGAAAATTTCTCTATACTTCCTTCATTCGAAGCTCAAACTCAGAAGTAGGGGGACTGGTGTTGGGTATAAAATACCCTCCAGTCGAAGTTCGTGACAGGAGTGACCCTCGGGGATTCTACTGACTTCCGATCTTCGGCGACATCTCTCCGAACCTCTCTGGCGGCCGAGCCTCCGCAACACTCCCAAGTTTTGCCGACGGATAAGCTCCCACCAGCGTCGACCAGATTCTTCACGACGGACGGACTCCACCCAAGTTTCCACGATGATCGACCACCTTCTAGACTTCGTCCGGACTCCTACGGGAGCCGAACTTCATCCCCGACTCCGGCTGCAGGAAGACTTCACCCGGACTCCTACGGAGCCGGACTTCGCCCCCGACTTCAATTGCAGGTAAACTTCGTCTGGACTCCTACGGGAGCCGGACTTCACCCCCGACTTCAATTGCAGATAGACTTCGTTTGGACTCCTACAGGAGCCAACTTCGCCCCCGACTTCAATTGCAGGTAGACTTCGTCTGGACTCCTACGGGAGCCGGACTTTGCCCCCGACTTCAATTGCAGGAAGACTTCGTCCGGACTCCTACGGAGCCACCCCCGCCAGTAGACTTCGTCCGGACTCCTACGGGAGCCGGACTTCGCCCCCGACTTCAATTGTAGGTAGACTTTGCCCAGACTCCTACGGGAGCCGGACCTCATCCCCGACTCGGCTGTAGGAAGACTTCATCCGGACTCCTACGGGAGCCAGACTTCATCCCCGACTTCACTGCAGGAAGACTTCGTCCGGACTCCTACGGGAGCCAGACTCCGAGCTCCTACTGCAAGTGACCCACTCTCAGTTTTCGCTGCAAACGATCTACTTCAAATTTCTACCACGAACGGTCCGTGCCAGATTTCCACCATAAGCCTTCACCCGAGCTTCCATTATGGATGAATTCCTTTCGGATTTCTGTTGCAGACAGGCCTTGGCCGAGACTCCTCGACAAATGATCCCCATTCGGGCTTCTATGGAGATCGGACTCTGACTGAACTTCTATAAGCGGGCAAATGCCGTGCTCACAGAATCCAGTAGTTGGACCCCTCCAGCGGATGAACCTCTCCAGCACCATCCGACATCCACCGTCGGTCGGCCCTCTGCCAAAGTCTGCACGAAATCGGGCTACGCCTGCGGAAGCCTCTGACCGAGCTTCTACGGCAAGTGGTCCTCGCCTGCTACCTTAACGCCCAAGGCACCCAATAGGATTTGCAGCATCCGAGCTCCTCTCAGATGGGTAGCTAGCCACCTCTCTCCGCCAGACACCCCAACCGAACTTCGGCCAACAAGCCTGGACCCCTGGCAGGCCCAGTAACAGCCATGACTCTGCTCCACTTCCTGCAACGGATTTCGCGTGGCTCCATCACTCCCTGGCAGGCCGCAGTAATGGCCATGACTCTGCTCTACTTCCTACGATGGATTTCGCACGGCTCCATCACTCCCTGGCAGACCACAATAATGGCCATGATTCTGCTCCACTTCCTACGATGGATACCGCACGGTTCCTCCACCCTCTGGCAAGTCGCGACAACGGACGCCACTCCACTCCCCGCGACAGACTCCACATGGCAGGTCCCGATGATGGCCACGATTTTACTCTACTACTCTTCACAACAAACTCCTCCTGACCCCGAGCGGCACACGGTCAGACAGCTACAAACGTCGCTATCAGTCCGTTGCGCCCTCCGCCTATAAAAGGGGAGACCCCAGATACGTTATTCTCTAAGCTCTAATTTCTATCCCAAAAATCTGCTAAAATTTCTGTTCGAGCACTCCATTCTTGTTGAGGCAGAGAACTAACTTGAGCATTGGAGGGTCTTGCCGGAGCAACCCCAACTCTGATTTAGACTTCTTTTGCAGGTCCCGGCGGCGACCGCGACTCCCTCGACTCCAGCTTCTCCGACGCAGGCAGATTTTTGCACCAACACCCCTCATGAAGCATGATCAAAATTTGGTTTGGTTCTTATTTGGGGCATCCCATGTGGGTGAGAGATTGGGTGCAAGTTGGTTGTCATATGTGATAACAATTATATCTCATATAGGAATCCTTCTTTTATAAGTATTGGACTAATTCAAATTAGATTTGAATTAGGAGTTCTAATCTCATTGGATCATGAGAATCATATATAAATAGAGAGGGGCTCTACCTATAGATGCATAGTAATAGCATAGCAAACAAATCAGATTGAGAGAAGAGAAAAGAGAGAGAGAGGTGTGAGAAGAGAGAGAGGTCCTATCTTTTCTTTGGCCTCTCCCCTTGTTGCCAGCCCTCTTCCTTTGGGTGTGGGGTCTCTTTGGGCATCCCACTTGCTAGTGTGAGGTGTCACACTAGCACATCTCATCTCTCGATTGATTGAGTTGCTAAGCCAATTGGATTAAAGTTCATCCTGCTTTCCTACGGCATCTGACGTGCATGCGAAGTAGAGGGTCTACACATCCGGCCTCTGTGAAGGTTTATATCAGATAATTTAAGATTTGATCCTTGGTTCTACTATATTTCAGGTAAATTTTGATCATTAAACAAGTAGAATATTAAAAAAATTTTAGATGCAACTTGGGCATCCCGGAGGGAAACTGTTTCCCTTCCTTTCAACTGGTATCAGAGTTAGGTTTGAAATATATGTATGCAAAATAAAATTTTTTAAGATTATTTATAGAAGATATAATTAAATTTTTTTATGAAATATTAAATCTCATTTAAATCTATTTATATAAATTTTTTGATCTAATTTTGATTGAATTAGAGGTGCCTAATCAATGGTTGATTGAGGTTGTTATCAATCTATTATAACAGAATTCTGCTGTTGCTAAATTTTTTATAAAAAATAATATAAATTAAAATCTATTTTAAATTTATTTTAATAAAATTTTAATATTATTATTTTTCTTATAAAGTGAGATTTATTTTAGATTTAAATTAGATCTATTTTGATGGATATTTGATCTGAATTCTATCATAATTCAGCACTGTATGAAAATAAATTTTATCAGAAATTAATTCTTTATGTATTCATATTTACATCTAATTAATTTTTTATTTGATATCAAATCTAAAATTGATATTTTATAATCAGTATAAGATATGTTTCAGATTTGATATGATGTATATGATGCATCAAATCTAATTAAATTAGATGAAGAACATTATTGATAAGATCAAGGATACGTTCATAACATAAAATAGTTTTATCAATAATTACATATTGATGTAATTATATATGAAATTAGATTTCAAATCCTAGTAGCCTAGTACTCGGATTGATGAGATTATCAGATTGTTCGATTATAAGAGATTAAAAAGATGAATCTCTCTTTTGCCTATTCGATGGGTTCTCTTATGACGTGTAGGGATATCGTTGTGATCTAATTTCATGAAAAAAAAAAAACTAATTTTTATATATTATTTTAATCATAAATATATTTAAATTAGATCTAAAATAATTTATGATTCATTACAATAGGATAAAATTCAAATATAAAATTATTTTAGATCTGAATTACATATTGTATATGATTAATTGATATTGATTTAAAAGTTGTCATGATACATGAGATGTATGAATGAAGTTTAGATCATACCTATGTATGTTTAATTGTTAAATATATTATGAAAATTATTTTCATGTGTTGAAACATATGGTATGCTTCACCTAAAATTCTTGTAGAATAGTTCTACAAACTGAAATACACGTTTCACACACTTAATTTTGAATTAAGTTTGTATGATCTAGATTTGAGAATTGAAGATTATTAAGACACCACATAATATGATGGGCAATGGGTTAGCATGAATCAGATCCTTCTAATGGGTTAGACCTAGGGTTAGAAACACATATGGATCAAGTGAAGAAATTGATTAAATCTATCAAGTGTTGAATTAGATTAAGTCAGTATTTCTCTAAATCAATCTCAATAGTTGAAGTTTGATCAAGTTTATATATTTGATCCTAATAAATGGACCATGATCATAGCTCTATGGTTGAGCCCGAATCTTTTGGTGTGTCCAATCGAAACTAATTAACCAGTGGGTGTCTAAGATAAGTTTGGCAGATTCGATCAAGTGATTTTTAATTAAGAGCTATTCACCTAGATGTGTCTACAGTGAGTTAAGGACAGATCCCTCCTGCTGATCTCACTTACCTAGTCAATATGGTAGATTATATTTTGATTAGATCACTAGTTGATTCATGCAGATCCATGCCATTAAGGTGAATCAGTGTGACTGATTTAGATATCTTTAGACCAGCTTGTGCTTAATCCTTTACATGATTTGATGAAGTCAGTGGGAGGATTTGCAACTTGTAGGTCGACTTCTTCTCTTATTTTCAGATCAATTAAATCAAATTTTCTAAATTATTAGGTCCATAAAGTGATAAAGTTATGAGATAACTTGGTCATAGCCTTCCATTAAGGTGTGTGATAATGAGTCCAATATTCCAAATAGGCATTGGAGGTGCCACACGCCTGATGTCTATTACATATTGAAATTGTCATTCATCATATGACCATCATGATGTACCTTCAAAAAAATACTCAGATTGGCCGAGCCATACTCGGATCTGGACATCCATTTGTTAGATGTACTTGGGTGTCATGTTAATGGTTGGACCTAATCAAGATTTTCAATGGAAGTGCCACACGCCTGCTGAAGGGACACCTGGGACAAAACCCATTGCTAGAAGCTGTTTGAAGAAATAATTAGTTATGAACCTACCCATGGATGCATTAGGGTTGGTCGAGCCACACTCAAGCCCGATTGTAGTCCGTGTGGATTCTAGTACCCGTTAAGAAATTAATGTAATTCCTCAAGTTAGAGGTAGAGGCTATCAATTCGTTAAAAATAGTAGGAGAACTTTTAGACTAAAGTCCATATCTTCAGGATTAAAAATAATTCATATACTAATAGGCTAGTATTTTCTCCTTTCAGTTATGGCCAACATACTATCCTTCCATACGCTGTTGGACAGCGACAAGCTCACCGAACCCAACTTTGATAGCCGATATCAAAAGTTGAAGATCATGTTGGAGCATGAAAGAATTTTATATGTCCTTAAGGATCAGGCACTTGAAGAACCTGTAGTCAATGCTCCTCGTGCTGCGAGAGACACTTACATGAAGTGGCTTAATGATCGCACGGCTGTGCATTGCGTGATGAGGGCAGCTATAAACGACGAACTTAATCATAAGTTCGAGGATGCGTAACCTAAGGAGATGATTCAAATATTGAATGAGTCCTTCGACATCCTTAAGGATGCGGAGAGACATAAAATCTCCTGCACAGTGTTCAATGCTTGTATACGAGAGGGGATTTCAGTCATCGATTATGTATTGTACATAATTGAGCAGATTGAATGCCTTAGCAAACTTAGCTTTCCATTGCATGAACAGTTAGGTAAGAATGCTATCCTCAATTTGCTATCAAAATCCTACCTATCATTTCTCAGTCATTATAGAATAACAAAGCCTGCGATAAACTACCATAGTTTTCTAGGGTTACTATAGACTTTTGAGAAGGGTCACCAGCTTTAGAAAGAGCCTGTGAATTTAATGAGAGGTTCATCTATAGGGCGTCGATCTTCTAGGAGAGAAAAGAAAAAAAAGGTATAAAAATCTCATACCGTCGATCTCAAGCAGAGCAAAACGTCAAAAGTTGATAAGAGCCAAGCAGAGTACTTCTTCTGTAAAAAGCTGGGTCATTGAAAAAGAAATTGTCCTGCTTATATTGCCACCTTTGACCCAAACAGGCCTAAGAACAAAAGAAAGAGGTAAGTGGTTGCTTCACAAGGTATTTATATGATAACACCTTGTAATTTCTTTATTTGTGATACTACTACCTGGGTATTGGATATCGAAAGTTCATTAATATATACAATTCATTGCAGAGACTACAAGTAGAAAATTTCGAGAGGGCGAGCGATTCCTTAACGTTAGAGATGGAAGCCTTGTTCTAATTCTGGTCTTGAGAACTTTGCAACTTGTCTTCGAGTCTAGTAGTGTTATGTTGGATGATTATCATTATTGTCCCTCTTTTACGATGAATGTCATCTCTGTAGGCTTTTTGGCCAAATTTGGTTACAAATTTATAATAAAAGATGATTTTTGTGATATCATTATGAATGATACTACAATTATATGTGGACAATTGAAACATGGCATATACATAATATCACAGCCTATTAGTGTAATGTACCACCCAGTAAATGCTCTAAGTTAGATAATGTCAGTGAATTCTACCTTTGGCATTATAGGCTTGGTCATGTGAACAAGAATAGGATTGACAGGTTGATCAAGGAATGTGTCCTTGAGATAGATGATTGTGAATCATTGCCTGCTTGTGAGTCCTGCCTAGTTAATAAGATGACTAAGTCACTTTTTAAAGGAAAAGGTAAGAGAGCCAGCGATGTCTTAGGTCTAATACATACTGATGTATGTAGGCCTATAAACATAAGTGCCAGAGGAGGATACTACTACTTCATTACGAGGTATAGGTATGTATATCTTATGAAGCATAAATCAAAATTATTTGAAATATTCAAACAATTCCATGCTGAAGTAGAGAAACAAACTAAAAAGAGTATTAAGATCCTTCGGTCAAATCGAGGAGGTGAATACCTCACCAGTGAGTTCCTGATATATCTGGAAGAGAATGAGATTCTCTCATAGTAAACTCCTCCTGGAACACCATAGCATAATGGTGTGTCCAAGAGGAGGAATCAAACTTTGTTAGATATGGTTTGATCCATAATGGGCTTTGCAAGTCTGCCAATTTTTTTTTGGGGATATGCTCTAGAAATTGCCTGCTACATTTTAAATAAGGTGCCCAACAAGTCTGTCGATAAAACTCCATATGAGATATGGACAAGATGTAAGTCGGTACTCTCACACCTTAGAGTCTGGGGGTGTCCAGCTTATGTCAAGCATTTAAAGACAGATAAGTTTGAATCAAAGTTTAATAAATACTTATTCGTAGAGTACCCAAAAGAAACTAAAGAGTACTACTTCTACCTTGCTATAGAGCAAAAAGGATTTGTCAGTAACTGAATAGTCTTTTTTAAAAAAGAGTTCCTTGGTGAAGGAGCTAATGCCTGTAAAATTGAACTTGATAAAGTTCATGAGGTGGAAGGACCGACACATACAGAATTGGATTCGATTGGTCAATCAAATCTAAAATTGATAGAGGCACCATTAAGGAGATCCAGTAGAGTACCATGTCAGCCGGACAGATACTATGATTTTTTGGTTCGGGACGGAGATCCCATTAAACTTGATGAAAATGATGAGAATTCGATCACCTATATGGAGGCCATGCAAAGGCCCGACTTTCAAAAATGACTTGAGGCCATGAAGTCCGAGATGGAGTCCATGGAGATCAATAGTGTATGGATACTAGTTTATCTGCCTGAAGAGATAAAACCCATAGGGTGTAAATAAATTTTCAAGATGAAAAGAGGAGTGGACGAGAAGGTAGAGACCTATAAAGTCCATCTAGTTGCCAAGGGTTACCGTCAGCATTATGGTATTAACTATGATGAGATGTTCTCTCCTGTGGTAATGCTCAAGTCCATTCGGATTATGCTTGCTATTACTGTCACTTAGATTATGAGATCTGGCAGATGGATGTCAAAATTGCTTTCCTTAATAGAGAACTAGAAGAAGAGATGTATATGATACAACCTGAAGGGTTCACATCCATAGATGAGTCGAAAGTGTGCAAGCTGAAAATATGATTAAAATGTATGGCTTCATTAGGAACGGAGAAGAGCCTTGCATCTATAAGTAGACTTCTGATTCCGTGGTCATTTTTTTTTTGTGCTATATGTGGATGATATACTGTTACTAGAAAATGACATCCTGACTTTGATAGAATTACTCTTTTCAAGAAGGATTGTCCGACAACTCTTGAGGAGAGAGAGCGCATGAGTAGAATACCATATACTTCAATAGTGGGATCTATCATGTATGCTGTGATACGTACGAGACCGGATGTGGCCTATTCACTAAGGATAGTGAGTAGGTACCAGTCAATTTCGGATGAAAAGTATTGAAAGATTGCGAAAGTAATTCTTAAGTATTTGAGAAATACTAAAGACCAATGGCTTATCTACAGAAACTCTGACCTGAAACTTGTGGGATATACTGATTTCAATTTTCAGTCAGATTGTGATGACAGTAGAAGCGTGTCGGGCTACGTATTTACTTTGAATGGAGGAGTTGTTTGCTGGAAGAGTTTCAAGCAATATACTGTGACTAATTCTGTATGCAAAATGGAATACATTACTGCATCGGATGCTGCATGTTCTATGCCGCCATCACCTGGTGTGAGAGATCGTGAACCATGGTGATGTCGAACTTCAGAAGATCGACAAAAAGGAGAACATAGCCGACTCCTTCACTAAAGCTCTCACAATCAAAGAGTTCGATAACTTCAAATGGAAGATGGGTATAAGATACTGCCCCTATTGACTTTAGTCCAAGTGGGAGTTGTTCGAAATTATATCTTAAAATCAATCGCGTAACAATTGAGTTCATCCTTATATATGAATTTTTTATCAATTGAATAATAGTTATTCTGACATTTTTCATCACAAAGTTACATCTTCCTTGAACTCTTATAATGTGATGAAGTCCCTAGAACTATGCTAGTATACAATAAAGAAAGAATTTATCATATAGTTCTTAAACATGTTCACGACCAAATGATACATCATTATGGGACAATGACATTTATCGAGTGAAGGTCGTTGTGTATCATATGGGTTGGTTGTCCTCCTAACCAAAGAGTGTGGTGATACCGGTATGGCATACATGTGAGATATAGGAGTACATCATCAAGGAACAGGTGACTCACCTGTTGAGCATTCTACTATCAAGAGTTGCTCGTGAAACACTTGGGTATAAGTATCCTTTAGACCTGAGATCACCATAGTGACTTACAAGCAATTCACTGTACTTTGATGCTGAACTATCTGCATTTCTAATACAGTGACGGAAAGCTACTGGGTACAGTCAAGTACTTATGAAATCTGTGTGTGGATCAAGATGGGATGACCCCTCCAGATTATTGGAGTTGATGTATCGCTGTATTTCAATTTAGTAAAATCTTGGCTAGGGTAATCCATGAGATAGATTTGAAAGGTTGAAATACAATACGGATGAAGCAATCTCGGTTGACAGTTAACCAGAGACCATCCTAGAGCATCCAGGGTCAAAAGGATAAATTACACGGTAACCATGTATATGGATTCTAAAATATTTCTTTGCGATAATTTGACCTATCTGGATGTCGAAAATCATTGCTAGATGGTATCTCGATTAGTGCAGGAATTGCTTCCTATGCTACCAGTTTAGTATTTGAATCTATGGAGTCACGAACACAAGTCAGACAAAGTAGAAAGAAATTGATCTATGTTTATATGTCTAATTTGGAAGTACTTGACTTGATTGAACATATAAGCTAACTTGATTGAGAATTAAGTTATGGATCAAATGGGATGGAAGAGTTGACTATGTCTAGCTAGCACTACATATGAGGTTCAGGTTCGATCTCGGGGATGAATAGTTTCTGATCTATGATTCATGAAATATATGAAAAATTAGACTTAAGTACTAATTAATTTTAGATTCTACATTAATGAACCTAAATAGGTCCAAAATCCAAGTTAGACTAGATACAAAAGTCCTAAGAGTTGGGGATTGATAGCCTTTTAAAATTATTTCGAACCAGTTTCGAATCATATTCGAATTGGATCTATTTTGGATGAGATATGAGTATTCATACTTGCACTGGGAATACCCCCTTATGAAGCATAACCAAAACCTGATTTGGTGCTTGTTGGGTATAAAATACCCACAGTCGAAGTTCTCAGCGGGATTAACCCTTGCGGGCTCCATCCAAAACTCCGAGGAGGACTCCGCCGGACTCCTACGGGAGCCGGGCTCCGTCGCCAACTTCAACTGCCGGTAAGCTCTGTCCGGACTCCTACGGGAGCCGGACTTCGCACCTGACTTTAACTGCAGGAGGACTCCGCCCGGCTCTCCGCCCGGACTCCTACGGGAGCCGGGCTCCATCCACGACTTCAACCGCAAGGAGGACTCCGCCCGGACTCCTACGGGAGTCGGGCTCCGTCGCCAACTTCAACTGCCGGTAAGCTCCGTCCGGACTCCTACGGGAGCCGGAATTCGCACCTGACTTTAACTGCAGGAGGACTCTGCCCGGACTCCTACGGGAGCTGGGCTCCATCCACGACTTCAACCGCAAGGAGGACTCCGCCCGGACTCCTACGGGAGCCGGGCTCCGTCGCCAACTTCAACTGCCGGAAAGCTCCATCCGGACACCTACGGGAGCCGGACTTCGCACCTGACTTTAACTGCAGGAGGACTCCGCCCGGACTCCTACGGGAGCCGGGCTCCGTCCACGACTTCAACCGCAAGGAGGACTCCGCCCGGACTCCTACGGGAGCCGGGCTCTGTCGCCAACTACAACTGTCGGTAAGCTCCGTCCGGACTCCTACGAAGCCAGACTTCGCACCTGACTTTAACTGCAGGAGGACTCCGCCCGTCTCCTACGAGAATCGGACTCCACCCATGACTTCAACCGCAAGGGGGACTCCGCACGGACTCCTACGGGAGCCAGGCTCCGACCATGACTTCGACCGCAAGGAGGACTCCGCCCGGACTCCTACGGGAGCCGAGCTCCGTCGCCAACTTCAACTGCCGGTAAGCTCCGTCCGGACTCCTACGGGAGCCGAACTTCGCACCTGACTTTAATTGCAGGAGGACTCCACCCGGACTCCTACGGGAACCGGACTCCGCCCACGACTTCAACCGCAAGGGAGACTCGCCCAGACACATACGGGAGCCGGGCTCCGTCCATGACTTCAACCGCAAGGGGGACTCCGCCCAGACTCCTACGGGAGTCGGGCTCCGTCCACGACTTCAACCGCAAAGAGGACTCCGCCCGGACTCCTACGGGAGCCGGGCTCCGTCGCCAACTTCAGCTGCTGGTAAGCTCCGTCCGGACCCCTACGGGAGCCGGACATCGCACCTGACTTTAATTGCAGGAGGACTCCGCCCGGACTCCTACGGGAGCTGGGCTTCGCCCACGACTTCGATCGCAAGGAGGACTCCGCCCGGACTCCTATGGGAGTCGGGCTCCGTCGCCAACTTCAACTGTCGGTAAGCTCCGTCGGACTCCTATGGGAGCCGAACTTCGCACCTGACTTTAATTGCAGGAGGACTCCACCCAAACTCCTATGGGAGCCGGGCTCCGTCCACGACTTCAACCGCAAGGAGGACTCCGCCCGGACTCCTACGGGAGCCGGGCTCCGTCGCAACTTCAACTGTCGGTAAGCTCCATCCAGACTCCTACGGGAGCCGGACTTCGCACCTGACTTTAATTGCAGGAGGACTCCGCTCGGACTCCTGCGGGAACCGGACTCCGCCCATGACTTCAACCGCAAGGGCGACTCCGCCCGGACTCCTACGGGAGCCGGGCTCCGTCCATGACTTCAACCGCAAGGGGACTCCGCCCAGACTCCTACGGGAGCCGGGCTCCGTCCATGACTTCAACCACAAAGAGGACTCCGCCCGGACTCCTACGGGAGCCGGGCTCCGTCGACCACTTCAACTACCGGTAAGCTCCGTCCGGACCCCTACAGGAGCCGAACTTCGCACCTGACTTTAATTGCAGGAGGACTCCGCCCGGACTCCTATGAGAGTCAGGCTCCGTCGCCAACTTCAACTGCCGGTAAGCTCCATCCGGACTCCTACGGAGCCAGACTTCGCACCTGACTTTAATTGCAGGAGGACTCCGCCCGGACTCCTACGGGAGCCGGGCTCTGCCCACGACTTCGACCGCAGGGACTCCGCCTGGACTCCTATGGGAGCCGGGCTCCGTCACCAACTTCAACTGCCGGTAAGCTCCGTCCAGACTCCTACGGGAGCCGGACATCGCACCTGACTTTAACTGCAGGAGGACTCCGCCCGGACTCCTACGGGAGACGGACTCCATCCACGACTTCAACCGCAAGGAGGACTCCGCCCGGACTCCTACGGGAGCCAGGCTCCGTCGCCAACTTCAACTGTCGGTAAGCTCCGTCCAAACTCCTACGGGAGCCGGACTTCGCACCTGACTTTAATTGCAGGAGGACTCCGCCCGGACTCCTATGGGAGCCGGGCTCCGTCCACGACTTCAACCGCAAGGAGGACTCTGCCCGGACTCCTACGGGAGCCGAGCTCCGTCACCAACTTCAACTGCCGGTAAGCTCCGTCCGGACTCCTACGGGAGCCGGACTTCGCACCTGACTTTAATTACAGGAAGACTACGCCCGGACTCCTATGGGAATCGGGCTCCATCCACGACTTCAACCGCAAGGAGGACTCCTCCTGGACTCCTACGGGAGCCGGGCTCCGTCGCCAACTTCAACTGCCGGTAAGCTCCGTTCGGACTCCTACGATAGCCGGACTTCGCACCTGACTTTAATTGCAGGAGGACCCCGCCCGGACTCCTACGGGAGCCGGGCTCCGTCCATGACTTCAACCACAAAGAGGACTCCGCCCGGACTCCTACGGGAGCTGGGCTCCGTCGCCAACTTCAACTGCTGGTATGCTCCGTCCGGACTCCTACGGGAGCCAGACTTCGCACCTGACTTTAATTGCAGGAGGACTCTGCCCGGACTCCTACGAGAGCCGGGCTCCGCCCATGACTTTAATTGCAAGAAGGACTCCGCCCGGACTACTACGGGAGCCAGGCTCCGTCACCAGCTCCGACCGCTGCCAAACTTCAGCCAACGGATCTGCACTCCCAGGTGCGACACAGCAACCACCATGATCCTGCTCCACTTCCTGCGATGGATTCTGTGCAGCTCCATCATTCCCTGACAGACCGCTATGACGGCCACCACTCTGCCCCACCTCCTGCGACGGATCATGTGCGCTCCACTATTCCCTGGTAGACCGCTATGATGCCCACGATCCTGCTCCACCTTCTGTAACGGATACTGCGCGATTCTTCCATCCTCTGGCAAGTCGCGACAATGGACGCGCTCCACTCCCTGCGGCAGACTCCACATGGCGCGCCACAGTGAGAGCCACGGATCCACTTCACTACTCCTCGCAACAAATTCCTCCTGGTAGTGGGGGCCCACTACCGGACGGTTATGAACGTCGCTATCAATCTGTTGAGCCCTCCGCCTATAAAAAGGGGGACCCCAGATACGTTATTCTATAAGCTCTCATTTTTACCTAAAAACTTGCTAAAATTTTCGTTCAAGCACTCCATTCTTGTTGAGACAGAGAACTGACTTGAGCGTCGGAGGGTCTTGTCGGAGCAACCCCACCTCGGTTTAGACTTCTTTTGCAGGTCCCGACGGTGACCATGACTCCCTCGACTCCAGCTTCTCCGACGCAAGCGGATTTTTGCACCAACAGGATTGGCGCTAGAGGAAGGGCGCTGTGTCTTCGAGTATCCTTGTTCTTAAAGGAGCGCTCAACGGGATCGCCCCTGGGCATCTCTTCCGACGTCCCCTCCCCCCTCTTTCTCCACTTGGTCCTTGCTTGATGCCTCCCCGCAAGGCATCCACGCGACGGTCCACGACCTCCGCGGCCAGATCTTAGGCTCCGGCCTCCCCTCCTGTTTCTCAACCTCCTCCTCCTCCTCTGGCGATGGCGGTCGGCGCGGAGTAGTTTGACCTGCTGGCACAGTAGGTCAGAGGCCTCACAGAAGCTGTGCAGGCTATGCAGCAGCAGCAGCCGCAGGCATCAGTACGCCTGGAAAGGGTGTCCCCGAAACACCAAAATCCGATGGCAGGGCGGGCCACTTGGGCCAGCCGCCCCGTCCTTCCTGGGAAAATGAACCCGAGGGTGGAGAGCCCTCAATCGGACCACGACTCCACCCCTGGAAGATCCCTGCCCCCATTCTGCCAGACGACCCTCGAGACTCGAAGTGGGAGAATTTCCTAGATCGGAGACTCCAAGAGATGAACCGATGGATCGAAGAACTCTGCCATGCTCCCCCCACTTATGGTGAGGATATTTGTACTGACCCTCCCTTCTCTCAAATGATCATGCAGAAATCGATCCCGCCAAACTTCAAGCTCCCCCAGTTCGAAAGCTACGACGGGACTTCGGACCCGATCGATCATCTGGAAGCCTTCCGATGATGATGCTGCTTCACGGTGCTCCCGACGCCATTCTATCCGGGCCTTCCCATCCACCTTGAAGGGAGTGGCGAGAAACTGGTACTCGGCTCTGAAATGGGTACCATCTTTTCCTTCGATCAAATGAGCCACCAATTTGTGGCCCATTTTGTCAGCAGCCGGTGCCCCCGAAAGGGTTCGGAGTCCCTCATCAATATCAAGCAGAGGGAAGGGGAGTCCATTCGGGCCTACATCAACCGTTTCAATGTCGCGGCGCTGGAGGTCCAGAACTTGACCAATCAGTCGCAATGGCCGCTTTGAAGGGTGGCCTTCAGAAGAATGACCTTTTGTTCTCCCTGGAGAAGAAGTATCCAGGATTTTGCTGATTTGTTGGCTCGGGCTGAAGGATACGCCCGAGCGGAAGAAGCCTTCAAAATGAAGGATGAAGAGACAGCGAGGGAGCGGCAGGCGGGAGACTCGAGTAAGCCCGCAATCGAAAAAAGGTCGAGAGAAGCCGCCGCGTTCTCGATCCCCTCCTGGGCACAAGCGTGCCCATACTCCACCCCGGGTGCGCAGGCAGAGAAGTCCGGATCGCAGAGTTCGGCGGGGTTCTCCACCGGGAAGGTTCCGCAACTACGCCCCCCTCAATGCCTCGAAGACCCAGGTATTGATGGAGGTCAGGGAGCAGCTCCCTAGGCCGGAGAGGATACGCACACACCCCGGGAAGTGCAATCCCAACAAGTTCTGTCTCTACCACCGCGACCACGGCCACGACACGGAGGAATGCATCCAGCTCCGAGATGAGATCGAGGAGCTCATCTGGCGAGGTCGACTCGACAGGTTCATCCGACGCCGGCCTGAGGGTAGAGGAGATCGACCAAGGGCCCTGCCGCAACCTGAACCGCCAAGAAGGGAGGAGCAGCCTGGAGATCGGCCTCCCATCGGGACCATCGACTCCATCGCCGGAGGGCCTCAAGGAGGAGCAGACCTCCCGCAACCGTGGGACTCAGAAAACCTGTAAATGTATCGCTTACGATTTCACCTTGAATCTAAATTCCTTTCTACTTGACATGCTCTTCCCATTTGGCATGGATTTGTCACGACTGGGTATAACCCCTTCAAATGCCTAAAAAAAGTTATGCTAGGAAGGGGGGAGAACCTCATCCTAACATACCTAAAATGAAAGTCCGATTATCTCGAGATCGGATGGGGGGAGAGGCCTTACAACGCCCTAACGTGCCCCACAGCCATATCAGGAACAGGAGGAGAACCTCATCCTGACATGAGCAAAGTCGAAGGCCCGTTCCTTTAGACCAGATGGGGGGAGAGGCCTTACAACGCTCTAACGTGCCCCCACAGCCATGTCAGGAACAGGAGAAAACCTCATCCTGACATGAGCAAAGTCGAAGGCTCAGTTCCTTTAGACCGGATGGGGGGAGAGGCCTTACAACGCCCTAACGTGTCCCCACAGCCATGTCAGGAACAGGAGGAGAACCTCATCCTGACATGAGCAAAGTCGAAGGTCCGGTTCCTTTAGACCGGATGGGGGGAGAGGCCTTACAATGCCCTAACGTGCCCCCACAGCCATGTCAGGAACAGGAGGAGAACCTCGTCCTGACATGAGCAAAGTCAAAGGCCCGATTCTTTTAGACCGGATGGGGGAGAGGCCTTACAGCGCCCTAATGTGCCCCCATGGCCATGTCAGGAACAGGAGGAGAACCTCGTCCTGACATGAGCAAAGTCAAAGGTCCGGTTCTTTTAGATCGGATTGGGGGGAGAGGCCCTACGGTGCCCTAACGTGCCCCCACAACCATGAGCAAAGTCGAAGGTCCAGTTCTTTTAGACCGGATTGGGGGGAGAGACCCTGGCGATGGCCCTTACGTGCCCCCATGGGAACGAGAGGAGAACCTCATCCTGATAGTGACGAAACCCAGCCGCCCGACAAGATCAGGTGAAGGGATAAGGCCCCTCAGCGGCACCTCCACACTCCTGTGCAACCCCGCAAAAGCGAGGGGAGGGCCCTCACTCTGAGAAAAGGAGGGATATTAAGGAGGAAGAGCGGTGAGCTATGGCGGAAACAGATAAAGAACGAACCACACCAAAGACCTAAAGAACCTCGTCTCAACAAAGATGGGGAGCTCCTACCAAACACCCCCGATCTCTGAGAAAACTCTCGACACAGGTCAAGAAGACAGCGACGCCCCCGAGGTAATGCGGAGTTCGGACCGCTAAGCTCGAGCTCGCAGCCATGAACGACGAGGAAGGCAAGCCAACGTATCAACGACTGGGCACCTCCCAACGACGTCAACATCAGACAGGTCGGACGACAAGAAAAGTTCGACGGACGATAATTTAATACAACGCGCAGACGAGGTAACACAAAATCCTCTTTTCATTCCATTTCCAAAATACACACTACGAAGCCCGAAAGGCCAAGGAAAGAAAAGTAAAACGACAAAAGCGGGATGAAACAACAAAAAAGAAAATATATACATGAAAAGATAGAAGGACAAAAAGAGCCCTAGGGAAGCTCTACTCCCTCCGACCTAGAATTATCTGCTCCACCCCTCATCCAGGACTGCCTGAGATTCTCAATTTCTTCTTCTAGCTCTCTCCTTCTCTACAGCACGTCCTGGAGCGCCCGACGAAGTCGCTGGCTCTCGGTCTCCGCCTCTCGATGCCTCTTTCTCAAGACCTCAAATTTTGCATCCGTGACAGCCCGCTGCTCGTATGCCAGCTGGATCTTCAGTTGTTGTAGCTCAGCCGTCTTTTCCCCGAGGGCGACGAAAATCCCTTCAACGATTCCTCTTAGGAACTGGAGCTCATCAGAATCCCGAGCGGAAGTAAGCTGAGCCCTATCAGCCAGCTGCCTCTGAAGACGGGTGACTTTGTCGGTCGCCACCCTGAGTCTCCCTTTATATTCATCCACCTGCCTGCGCCAACCGGCCCGGTGCACGTCGTAGCTCATCTCGGCATCTTGAAGCTGCTGCTGAAGGGCGGAGACCCTCTTCGACCACTCTCGATCGTCGTCGGCCCGGGCCAAGAGCCGGGATGAACTCCCTTCCAGCTGGCCGATCTTCTCCTTCGCAGCCGACAGTTCCACCTTGAGGGCGCTAATCTTGGCGGCTTGAGCCCAAATTCGATCGTTGGTGCTCTTCTTGCATTCTGCGAGCTCCTTCGCGAAATCCGCCTTCCTCCGGCTATACTCCATGATCCCCTTCACGTGGAGATTCCGAAAGTGGGTGGCCTCCGCGGTGGCTTCAGAATGACCTTCTCTCAATCTGCGAAGCTCGCCTTCCATCTTCTTTGACTTCTTTGTCAAGTGAAGGACTTCCTTCTTCAGCCACTGGATCATCGACTTCAGCGGGATCCCTAGGGGCAGGGGAAGTGCTTCTGCAGGACACTGCCATCGGAAGGCAAAAGCGTCAAAACATGACTCATCGCAGGAAGAAAAGCAGAGAGAAGAAGGGGAGGAAGGAGAAGCCACCCACGACAAGAAATTCAACTTTATTGATTGGATGATTCTTGAAGACAAAAAAGAAAAGAAAAATTGCGATGAAATAAAAATACAAGGTCGGAGGTCTCAGACCTCAGGGGCTGGGGTTGGAGAACTCGGCGTCCCCGGCAAGGGGGCTGCGATAGCAGTGGTAGCGGGCGAGGGACCGGCCTCATCTTCGGACTCCTCAACTAGGAAGCCGAGGTCGAGCTTCGAAAATTTTTTGGCCACCTTCTCTTGGCAGAGCTCAAACCCTTAATGAATGCCTCCTGGCCGAATTGGACATTCAGGTCCCTCATCTCCGCGGAGGTCTTGAATTCCTCTACCGTAAGGACTCTGGCCTCCGAGACCAGGACTGAATCTGCTCAGCCAAGTTGGCGACCTCGGCCTCCGCCTTTCTCGCTGACTCCTCCAAGGTCTGCCTCTCCTCCTCCCGGGCTTGTTTCTCTCTTTCCAGGGCTTCTTGGAGGGCGACTACTTCGGTCGTCTTTTCTTGGAGGCGAGCAACCTCGGCCCGGCAGTGCTCCTCCACCTAGATGATGTCCCTCCTCATACGGTTCATCGCCTCGATATTGGCGAGGAGCTGGTGCCCAATCTGCAAGGGCAGCTAGGGGATCAGAACAAGGGCTGAATAGCTAGGTAAATGAAGATTTGCTTACCTCAAGGAAGGACCCTAAAGAGTCCCAGACCCGCTGCTCAGGATCGATGCGGTCGATCCTCTCGACGACATCGGGCAGAATGCAGCCGTCGATCAACCGCCTGATCAAGTCCCTGTCATTGAAGGGATTCTCCGGCCCCTCTTTGGAGCTGAGGGACTCATCAGCAGTAGTTCGACGGCTACTCACCCTGTGGGCCACCGACTTCCTTCTCTTCCCCCTCTCAGCTACGGGCACCTCCGTGGAGCGGACCCCCGAAACGGGGGCCCCAGTCGGCGGACTCCTCGAGGAGGTCCGGGGAGCCGTTGTCTCGGCATCCGAGGGAATGTCAATCGCTGGAGCCGCCTGGACGGGTGCGGCCAAGCTCGACTCCTCCGCCCTGGCCCTCTTCGCCGATTCGGAGGTCGCGACACCCTTTCTTTTGTGGGCCCTGAGGCCCCTGGCAAGCATCCGCGCTGCTTCGGTGTCCATTCCTTAAAAAAAAAAAAAAGGAGAAGCAGACCAATCAATCAAGAGTCAGAAATCAACAATGGGGTAAAAAAAAAAAAAAGAGAGAAAAGAAGAAAAGAAGAAAAAGAGGAGAAAAAGAGAGAGAAGGAAGAAGAGTGAAAAAAGAGAAAGAAAAGAAGAAGGGCAGAAGAAAAGAAGATAGAGGAAAAGATGAAGTACTCGCAGGATCCTGGGGGCTCAGGCCAATGTTGAACAGAAATTGCTCTCTCAAAAGATTGGGAAGAAAAGGAGCGGAATAGGCAAGAAGCTTTCGGGCAGCCTGGAGGTCATCCTCCCCCAGGCTGGGGGCCCGACGGACAGAATCCCTCAGAGAGCCCCAAGGGGGCAGGCCCAGCCTTAGGGTCGGGCAGTGGATGAAGAGGTATTTCTCCTTCCAATTGTGGATTGAAGAAGGGGTACCTTTTAGCAACCCCTTCTTGCTGGGAGAAGTACCACCAGTCCTTCGTCGAAGGATGGCGCTTGAAAGTATAGAAGTGCCTAAACAGGGAGAGGGATGGTTGGACCTCGACTACGTGGCAAAGGGAGAGAAACCCTATTAAAAACCTAAAAGAATTCGGGGCCACAGAAGACAAGGAGATGTCTAAGAAGCGAAAGAGGGTGACAACAAAGGACGGAAGCGGAAGTCGGAGTCCGGCACGGAACGCCTCCTGATACAGGCAAAAATGATCGGGCGGGGGAGTGCTAGCTTGGTCAGAGGGACTAGGAAGCTCCAGGTCATACTCCGGAGGAACTCCATACTGAACCCTTATCAGAAGGAGTTCCTCCAGAGTCAGGGAACATGGAACAGCGCCCGACGTAAAAATCGGACGGAGCCCAGCCCCAGACGCGGGTTCGTCTACAGAACGAGGGACCTGGGGGTTTGAGGTGGAAGAACTTTCGAAACTGCAGGGAGCGGAAGAGCCGGACGACATTTCGAATAACTTCGAATGAGGGCTCTAAAGATCTCGAAGAAGACGGACAGGATGAGGGGCGAGAGGTCATAGGAAACTAACTCGGAGGAATACAAAAAAATATATAATGGCAAAGAAGAGGTTCCTAAGTGGCGGGAAGAAAGATGAAGGCGCTGGAACTAACCTAGATCGCTCTGAGGGATGCAGAGGGACGAAGATAGGGACGATTTGAAGGGTGCCTATGGCCCGAGAGGACACCAATAGAAACAGGGCTCTCGAAGGGATGGCAGATACTGCTAGAACTCTGAAACGGAATAGGACCCCTAAAGGTGGAAGGACGGGTTTAAATAGACCCTGGGATCCGACGCCATAATGATCGCGAATCCCCCAGGCCAGCCCGCACCCGACATGTGTCCCACTCCCCCGGCAGGTGGCTAAAAGCGACTGATAGATTGGCAGAGCCATTATGGCACCGTACCTGGGCTAGTGTACCGACGGGAATTTCGAAGGGTCCCTTCGTATTGTCCTGATTCGAAAAGACTCCAGCACGCGCGCATTTAATACCAAAATATCTGGGGGCGGTCGTGCGCAGGATTCGAGGGGACAACTTCGGCTATGCCAATCACTCTGTACTTCCTTCATTCAAAATTTCAAATTCGGAAGTAGGGGGGCTGGTGTTGGGTATAAAATACCCACAGCCGAAGTTCTTAGCGGGATTAACCCTTGCGGGCTCCGTCCACAACTCCGAGGAGGACTCCGCACGGACTCCTATGGGAGCCGGGCTCCGTCACCAACTTCAACTGCCGGTAAGCTCCGTCCGGACTCCTACGGGAGCCGGACTTCGCACCTGACTTTAACTGCAGGAGGACTCCGCCCGGACTCCTACGGGAGCCGGGCTCCATCCATGACTTCAACCGCAAGGAGGACTCCGCCCGGACTCCCACGGGAGTCGGGCTCCGTCGCCAACTTCAACTGCCGGTAAGCTCCGTCCGGACTCCTACGGGAGCCAGACTTTACACCTGACTTTAACTGCAGGAGGACTCCGCCCGGACTCCTACGGGAACCCGGCTCCATCCACGACTTCAACCGCAAGGAGGACTCCGCCCAGACTCCTACGGGAGCCGGGCTCCGTCGCCAACTTCAACTGCCGGTAAGCTCCGTCCGGACTCCTACGGGAGCCGGACTTCGCACCTGACTTTAACTGCAGGAGGAATCCGCCCGGACTCCTACGGGAGCTGGGCTCCGTCCACGACTTCAACCGCAAGGAGGACTCCTCCCGGACTCCTACGGGAGCCGGGCTCCGTCGCCAACTTCAACTGCCGGTAAGCTCCGTCCGGACTCCTACGGGAGCCAGACTTCGCAGCTGACTATAACTGCAGGAGGACTCCGCCAGGACTCCTACGGGAACCGGACTTCGCCCACGACTTCAATCGCAAGGGGGCTCCGCTCGGACTCCTACGGGAGCCGGGCTCCGCCCACGTCTTCGACCGCAAGGAGGACTCCGCCCGGACTCCTACGAGAGTCGGGCTCCGTCGTCAACTTCAACTGCCGGTAAGCTCCATCCGGACTCCTACGGGAGCCAGACTTCGCACCTGACTTTAACTGCAGGAGGACTCCGCCCAGACTCCTACAGGAACTGGACTCCGCCCACGACTTCAACCGCAAGGGGGACTCCGCCTGGACTCCTACGGGAGCCGGGCTCCGTCCATGACTTCAACCGCAAGGGGGACTCCGCCCGGACTCCTACGGGAGCCGGGCTCTGTCCACGACTTCAACCGCAAAGAGGACTCCGCCCGGACTCCTACGAGAGCCGGGCTCCGTCGCCAACTTCAACTGCCAGTAAGCTCCGTCCGAACCCCTACGGGAGTCGGACCTCGCACCTGACTTTAATTGCAAGAGGACTCCTCCCGAACTCCTACAGGAGCCGGGCTCCGCCCACGACTTCGATCGCAAGGAGGACTCCGCCCAGACTCCTACGGGAGCCGGGCTCCGTCGCCAACTTCAACTGCCGGTAAGCTCCGTCCGGACTCTTACGGGAGCCGGACTTCGCACTTGACTTTAATTGCAGGAGGACTCCGCCCGGACTCCTACGGGAGTCGGGCTCCGTCCACGAATTCAACCGCAAGGAGGACTCCACCCGGACTCCTATGGGAGCCGGGCTCCGTCGCCAACTTTAACTATCGGTAAGCTCCGTCCGGACTCCTACGGGAGCCGAACTTCGCACCTGACTTTAATTGCAGGAGGACTCCACCCGGACTCCTACGGGAACCGGACTCCGCCCACGACTTCAATCGCAAGGGGGACTCCGCCCGGACTCCTACGGGAGCTGGGCTCCGTCCATGACTTCAACCACAAGGGGGACTCTGCCCGGACTCCTACGGGAGACGGGCTCCGTCCATGACTTCAACCGCAAAGAGGACTCCGCCCGGACTCCTACGGGAGCCAGGCTCCATCGCCAACTTCAACTGTCGGTAAGCTCCATCCGGACCCCTACGGAAGCCGAACTTCGCACCTGACTTTAATTGCAGGAGGACTCCGCCCGGACTCCTATGGGAGCCGGGCTCCGCCCACGGCTTCGACCGCAAGGAGGACTCTGCCCGGACTCCTATGGGAGCCGGGCTCCGTCGCCATCTTCAACTACCGGTAAGCTCCGTCCGGACTCCTACGGGAGCCGGACTTCGCACCTGACTTTAATTGCAGGAGGACTCCGCCCGGACTCCTACGGAAGCTGGGCTCCGTCCATGACTTCAACTGCAAGGAGGACTCCGCCCGGACTCCTATGGGAGCCGGGCTCCGTCGCCAACTTCAACTGCCGGTAAGCTCCATCCGGACTCCTACGGGAGCCAGACTTTGCACCTGACTTTAATTACAGGAGGACTCCGCCCAGACTCCTACGGGAGCCGGGCTCCGTCCATGACTTCAACCGCAAGGAGGACTCCGCCCGGACTCCTACGGGAGTCGGGCTCCGTCATCAATTTCAACTGCCGGTAAGCTCCATCCGAACTCCTACGGGAGTCGGACTTCGCACCTGACTTTAATTACAGGAGGACTCCGCCCGGACTCCTACGGGATCCGGGCTCCGTCCATGACTTCAACCGCAAGGAGGACTCCACCCGGACTCCTACGGGAGCCGGGCTCCGTCGCCAACTTCAACTGTCGGTAAGCTCCGTCCGGACTCCTATGGGAGCCGGACTTCGCACCTGACTTTAATTATAGGAGGACCCTGCCTGGACTTTACGGGAGCCGGGCTCCGTCCACGACTTCAACCACAAAGAGGACTCCGCCCGACTCCTACGGGAGCCGGGCTCCGTCGCCAACTTCAACTGTCGGTAAGCTCCATCCGGACTCCTACGGGAGCCAGACTTCGCACCTGACTTTAATTGTAGGAGGACTCCGCCCGAACTCCTACGAGAGCCGGGCTCCGCCCACGACTTCAATTGCAAGAAGGACTCCGCCCAGACTCCTACGGGAGCCAGGCTCTGTCACCAGCTCCGACCACTGTCGAACTTCAGCCGATGGATCTGCACTCCCAAGCGTGACACAGCAACCACCACGATCCTGCTCCACTTCCTGCAAAGGATTCCGTGCAGCTCCATCATTCCCTGACAGACCGCTATGACGGCCACCACTCTGCCCCACCTCCTGCGATGGATCCCAAGCGGCTCCACTATTCCCTGACAGACCGCTATGATGCCCACGATCCTGCTCCACCTTCTGTAACGGATACTGCACGATTCTTCCATCCTCTGGCAAGTCGCGACAACAGACGCCGCTCCACTCCCTACGGCAGACTCCACGTGGCGCGCCACAGTGAGAGCCACGGGTCCACTCCACTACTCCTCGCAACAAATTCCTCCTGGTAGTGGGCAGCCCACTACCGGACGGTTATGAACGTCGCTATCAATCTGTTGAGCCCTCCGCCTATAAAAAGGGAGACCCTAGATACGTTATTCTATAAGCTCTCGTTTTTACCTAAAAACTCTACTAAAATTTCCGTTCGAGCACTCCATTCTTGTTGAGGCAGAGAACTGACTTAAGCGTCGGAGGGTCTTGCCGGAGCAACCCCACCTCCGGTTTAGACTTCTTTTGCAGGTCCCGACGGCGACCGCGACTCCCTTAACTCCAGCTTCTCCGGCGCAAGCAGATTTTTGCACCAACAGTGCTTATTTGGGGCATCCCAAGTGAGTGAGAGATTGGATGCAAGTTGGTTGTCATATGTGATGACAATTATATCTCATATAGGATCCTTCTTTCATGAATATTAGACCAATTCAAATCAGATTTGAATTAAGACTCTTAATCTCATTAGATCATGAGAATCATCTATAAATAGAGAGGGTCTCTACCTATGGATGCACAGCAATAGCATAGCAAACAAATCAGATTAAGAGAAGAGAAAAGAGAGAGAGGCGTGAGAGAGAGAGGTCCTATCTTCCCTTTGGCCTCTCCCCTTGTTGCCGCCTCTCTTTCTTTGGGTGTGGGGTCTCTTTGGGTGTCCCACCTGCTAGTGTGAGGTGCCACACTAGCACATCTCATCCCTCGATTGATTGATTTGCTAAGCCAATTGAATTGGAGTCATCCTACTTTCCTGCGGCGTCTGACGTGCATACGAAGTAGAGGGTCTGCACAACCAGACCTCTACAAAGGTTTATATCAAATAATTTGAGATTTGATCTCTGATTTCACTACATTTCAGATAAGGATTTGATCATTAAATAAGTAAAATATTGAAAAAATTTTAGATGCAACCTGGGCATCCCGGAGGAAAACTATTTCCCTTCCTTTCAAGATCAGCCTGAAATAAATGATTATACACAAGGCATAATTCACATCAAGCTTAGTACATTGAATGTATGGGTAAGTAAACACCTTTACACCCATTCATATTGAACCCTTTCAACATTAAATTTTATGTACCTAGATCGGGACAAACCCTGCATCCACTTACATCTATCCCTATAGATGTCAAATATATTGGATACTTAACCCAAGTCCTTTTTCATGAAAACCTCTGTGATAAGCAAGTTATTGACTGAGTGCAATATCGGAACTATTTTTTCAATATGCTATATATCTTCCACATACATAACCAAGAAGTTAGTGAAACTCCCACTTATTTTCTTACACATACATAGGTTCATCTATATTTGACAAAGTCAAACATTTTGACTGTCCCATAAAAAATAGAAGTATCCACTCCTCATAAACTGTCTGAATTCATAAAAGCATTTGCCCTCCCATTAGAGATAACTTCTTTAGATGGTGTGTGACAATAGCAAGAATTCGAATAGACATTTTTGACAGCAACCTGTTGGGTCATACCCATAGGTGCTTCAACCATAGTCCACACTTGGTTGATGTATAGAGAGTCAATTTTGGATGTCAAGATTTCAGGCCAACTATAAGAGTCTCTACTCATAACAATCTCCGAATGGTCAAGTAAAAACATCATTTACAATGATGTATAGTGTACTTCCATTCACAATGACAAACCCATATTTTGAGTGGTATATTACACACTCGAATTGACCTTTCAGTGAGGAGGTATGTATCATGGTCATGCCTCATCACTGGGCACATCTGGTTGAGGAGTAACTTGTGGACAGTCCACAGATTAAGATAAGATAGTTTATAGGTCTTGAACTTCTCAAGTTCAATTATCCTTCCACTATCCCCTTTTAGAAAAATTTCTTTTCCTAAAAGGTGGCATACCTACTGATAAAATTTTTTTATCAAGTAGGGTGGTAGAAATAGTATCACATACTATTATTTTAGGATAACCTATAAACTAACAAAAGTCTGTTCTAGCACAAACTTATGTACATCAACTCTTTTCACATAAGTTGGACAACCTGCCTTTTGCCTTTTCCACATCTCGTATGAAGTGCTCGTAACAGATTTTTACAGTATCTAATTCATATAGCAATTTCTAAGAAATTTTTCAAAAAGAGACAATAATATTTGTGAAGTATTTTAAAAATACATCATATCACATATGAAGTATAATCTTTGGATCGAGATATTATTAGTCTTCGAACATCCATATGTTCAAGACCTAATACCTTGCTTGCCCTAAGATATGTGACCATCACATATTTATTTCTTTATTCTCATCAACATGAAGAACAACATCATTGAATAACTGAAACATAAGATCATTATAATAAAACCAAGCCACAACGTTTACCAGATGCAGAGTAACTTTTACTCTTAACATTAATTTTAAAATTATGCTATAATAGAAAAAGATTTGAAATAATATTTCTGATAAATTTAGGCTCATATCAATGATCTATTAGTCTCTAAATCTTGTTAGAAGGTTATATAGGTTCCTACAGTCTCGACATGAATGGACTATCCATTAGTGCCAAAAGGCAAGTAGTCACCTCATCTCAGCTTTATAGGTCCAACAAATACTTTGCATAAGAGGAACCTATATTAGGTATCACATACCTAAAAAATTTTAAAGCTGAAACACTCAATGAATTATTAATTTGTATCACATATAAACTATTAGCAGATGCAACTTTTGCATCTTGCTACTACTTCACATTTACAAGACAATTCTTACAATTTTATTACTCATCAATACTGTAATGATATTACATACCTATAATGAAGACATTCTTCATCTTTTATTCTTCAACCATTCCATGATATTCGGTTAATTTAAAAAATATCCTAAGTAGTGAATGTAAAAATGCAAATGTATGTATAAGAACATAAACAGGACTACTCATGATGACATGCACAAGTTAGACAAAGATTTTTATCTAATTATGTGTCTCACTATTTTAATAAATTTCATAGCCCTCAAGTATAAAATCGAAGAATCTTATCATGAAATTTCTTAATGGAGTTGAGATCCCAATTTCTCATAAAAAGCCTTGTGGATAGCACAACAAGCTCCTATGAGTTCAAAGATAAGTAACTCTTTACTAATTACATCTTATACAACTCTCAACATGACTTCTACCTCTAAAACACTTATAGCCTTATGGATAGCACAACAAACTATAGCATTTTAGTTAAGTCATACCCTTCAATCTTATATGGTCATACCTGAATAATACTATCCTTATGGATAGCATAACAAGACAGCAATATCAGAATATGCTATAAACATCACTAGGTCAATATCATACCAATCATTATACAAGCTTTGTGGATAGCACAACAAACTCACTACAGTTCTTGATATACTTTATTGACTTAGTATGAGCTAAATGCCATTAGCTTCATTATGCATCAAGACAGTATTTAACAAGTCCCCATAGCAAGTCTTGTGGATAGCACAACAAGCCTACTATGATTCTTGACATAATAGTGACTTAGCATGAAGGGAAGCATGGGTAGTGTTCTTAACACTTCGTCATTAAGACAATATAATTTAACTGAGAGACTTAAGTCTCATGCGCATCCTAAATATTTAATTATATATCATATGCAATGTTAATTAAATACTAACTACCAGCATGTAAGAGCATATTAAGGAAAACAAATAGTTATAACTTTTGAAAAAATCATCCGAGCCACAGGATGATCTTTGGGTCTAACCCTAGGTGCATTATAGATTGAACCATCTCATGGTCAATCTTAATGCACCTCTACTCTTCAAAAGCCTGGTAGTCTAGTCTTCATCACCATAAAGATAACCATGAATGCTTGATCTTTTATTTGAAAATAGAATGAAATAATTTCAATCTATTCTCAAATAATTTTTTTCTATTATGTAAAAATCTTAATCAACAGTTGAGAATATAGAAAAGAGAGGGATAGCTGATAATATAATGCATCATGGACGCCCAGCCCTTATTGTAACTCTTGCAAATGCATTATATAATCAACTAACAGGTAAGCATTCATACATATATCCATCACATAGATGTTTCATAGTCCATAACAAATCAACATAACATTTCATAACAATTATAAAATATTATAACAAACAACTCATGTTATTTCAATTGCAATATCATTCAAACACATGTCAATTATGATGTTCAAAAAATATGGGCATAGAACCCATCTAGGATTTTCGATTCGGATTCAACACTTGATCCAATTTTAACTTTTAAGTTAACCATTTATCATTTATTTAAGTTGAGTTGATCAATTCTTAGGTTAAACCTAATTCAATTAGGTTAACTCATATTCGGTCACCCATAACTCAAATCCTAATCTAATTAGGTAAATGACAAAATATGATTAACCAAAATTAAACTTAGCTTCTAATCAAATTAGAACAATGATTTTGGTTTAATCTATAAATATTAATTCTAATCACATTAGAATAATGAATTATAGAAAAACCAATCTATCGGCACAAAAATCCTAATTGATATCCGATGCATCCTTTTCATGACCTAAATTTTCTGGCCTCACACATGCCTCGGGCAACAACTAAGATGATCGACCCATAATGGTGAATCCCCGATAACATGGTGGTCTGCCCTTGGATCTTAAGTAAATGCATCAAATGTAAAAATCTTAATCTTTGGTAATGTATATCTATATGCAGCATTCCAAGGCCTCCGCACATCACATACACTGGATTTCAATTCCATCGAAAAATAGATCATAAGATCTAAATTAAACTTATCACATGTCTATAAACCATAAAATTTCATATCCAAAGTTTGATCATGAATCGATAACACTTTATCAAAAATAAAAATGCATCAAAATCATTAATGAAATATCAATCAGAAAAACTGATTTTGACATAGTTCAAACTGGATCTAATCCATATCACAAAAATAACATGAAATTTGACTGAATCTATCAAGGGTGGCTCTGATACCACTGTTAGGTTTCGGTGATGCAGCAAAATATAGATTTTAAAATTTTTTAACATGCATATAATAATGAAAACTAGGTTTAACATTTAAACACAACCACCGAAACTCAAAATCCCAAGAAACCCCTTGATGATTACAATCAAATCACAAAAATCAAGCATATGAGGAGAAGACCAAAAGTCATATACCACCATGAAGATCATAAACTAGTGATTTTGAGATCTCCATGAGACTCCAAAGTAGAATCCCTCCAATGGTGCTCCACACAGGATTGATCAGGGCCCTTCCCAACTCGTCTTGGTGCTGCAGCCTTCTTTGCAAGCGTACTGCCGATTGTCCTTCGCAAGAACAGGTTGCACCAATACTTATACACCTTCATAACCTCCACTAATACCTCTCTAGGAATATTTTTCAAAGTATCAAACCACACTCTAATCAGATTTTATGTTCAACACATGAACAATCTGATTTTAGGACAAGTATCTCATATTTTCCTTTTTGCTTCCTCTCTTCCATTCTATTTTTCTTTCTCTTTTTCTTTCTATTTTCATTTCAGATTTTTTTTGTCACTTCCTCATCTAATCCTACATCTAAAACAAATTTTGGATAATTTTTATGCCATATGGGGCACCCCTTATATAAGGGATGAAGGGGCGCCACACATGAACCAAGGGACGCCAACTCTTGGCATCCCAACTATATTACATGCATATATTAATTTTTAATGTGTAAACCCAATGAATATGTTATGGAATAAGAAAATTTCATCTGTAGAAGGACTCCTCCTCTACCAGAAAAAATTTGAACACCATAAAATGGTGCATGGAATAAAAGGAGAAATTAATTGGCGCAAACACATCCCATGTGCCGTCCCTTTGTTTCTATAAAGAATAAATTCTTTATATAAAACCTCTAGGTGTGGAAGAGCCTTCAAGCAAAAGACTCCTCCACTTCTGTGCCAACAATATCCTAGGAGCCATCATATGGCTGGTGGAGGGAAGAAAATGCATGGATTATAAGAAAAATTAAGAGTCCCAAGTGAAGTGGACTCTTCCACTTCAACGCCCAAAATAAAGGAGGCATCCAAAATAAATTGGTATGGAGTTCCTTCTAAGAGAAGGACTCCTTCTCCTCTTCCACACCCACACATCTCATAGCTCTATCAGATGGTGCACAAAAAATTGGAACGTGTGGAATTTGGTAATAAAATTAAGAGGAGTAGATGAGAAAGATTCTTCCTTCTCATCATAACTTATTTTGGGTGTGACACTTAATATGTGCGTGGCTTTTGGCATGGAGGAGGTTGGTTCCATGTGGAACACTTCTACAAAAATAGATAAAACTAATTAATTAATTAATTAGTTCAAATCTAATCACATTAGGTCAAGGTAATAAGACTAGGTTAGCACAAACATCTTTGCACCGAACCTAATTGAAAATTTGGGTTAATTCATGTGCTAGCAATTTAATTAACCCATTAAATTTATAATAAATTCAAATTGATTGGATCAAGACTAAATTTCTATTGTGTGTGATCCATTGGGTTCTAAATCTAGCCAGTAGTGGACCCAAACTCTCGATAAAATCTTAATTTGATTGGATTAGGTCAGCTCAAGAGTCTCAATCAACTAAGACTCTTCTTAATTAATTCTAGAATTAAATTTTTTTAACTCTATTAAATCTACAAGTCAAGATTGACATCTAGCAATGTGTTATTGAAAGGTTTTAATGCAATGGTGGAAGCACGAATTTCAAAGCAATTATTATGAAATCATAAAAATAAAACCTAACTCCAAGATCACCTTATCAGAAATTAAACCATATATATCTATTAATATCAAATAAAAGATATAGAAACATACCTCTTATCGCTAAACCCTGATTTGTGCTTAGTTGCCGGCAGCAATCTGTTTGGGTTTCCACCGGTGCCCACGTGTTCACCCTCCAACGTTGATCCACACGGGGACTCGATCAACTCTTTAGCACTTATTAGAAAATACTATGCAATTAAATTCTGATTTATCAGAATTTAAATACAATTTGGGTAGAACCTCCTTTCTTGGCTTTGCTGTCACACTGTTGGACCTTTTCTTCCCTTTCTTTCTTGCTCCTTGTCTCCTTAATTTTTATTCCAATTCACTAAGCCTTTTGGAAGATTTCTTGTCCTTTATCAGGATCTTATCTAGGCTAGAGAGAAAAATAAAGAAAATTGGACAAGCAGAGCCTCTTGTAAGAAAGAAAGAAGATTTCTGAATACCCGAGACTCCTCAGCGTGCACCCCTATTTATATTGCATGTAAAGGTGCAATCCAAAACATCTCACCCCTCTTACATTTATCTCATGCCTCTTGTCTATTTCTCATGCCCCATAAGTTAAGAAATGCCATGTGTACATCAAAGTTGGGTTGAAGAGACGCCTTATTTCAGAAAGACTCTTCGATCTTAACTTACGGTGTTCAGATGAGAAGTCACGAAGCTTCTCTTATTGGCGCCATCAACCCATGCCTTTGGATCTGGAAGGAAGCCCATCCAATGGCCAAGATAGATGGTGCCAACTTGAAGAATGGTGCAAGAGATTAAGGGGCATAGATAATTTAAAACTTATCTCCCCATTTGAAATTTCAAAGGGGCGCTTCCAAGAGGTGGCGCATGGATTTAATCCTTATCCCTTCTCTTAATTCTTCTACGATGAGTTTAATATTCAGAAAACTCTTAGGCACCTCCTAAGACATCTGAAATACATTCATAGAATAAAAGTTATGGAGAAAAATAGGATAGACCTTATCTAAAGGTGGCGCCAACTCCATCCATGCGCCATGTGGCTCATGCGCATGGATTCAAATCCACACGCCAAGAGAGAGACTCTTAGGCATGTGGTTCTCTGTTTTTGGCATCCAACAGCAAGCCCAATTAAAACACTTCGAACCGACTTTAAGACCAAATCCAATTTGGCTCAAATTGGTTCTAAATTAGCCCAAATCAGAACCCGATTCGAATTCGATTCGAGTCTAAATGCTAGGGTTTGCAACATGTGCTTGCATGTTCAACTTGCAAACATGGTTTAATCAAATTAAACCCATGACCAATTCTCTTTGTGTGTGACCCATTGGGTTCCACATCTAGCCAGCAGTGAGTCCAGGTATAATTTAAACTAATTTGGTTAGAACACAATCTAGCCGATTTAGGTCAAATCAAGCTGAACCGTTTTGATCAAGCAGAATAGCTTTTAATTAATGATCGAATTAAACTCTTTAATTTGATCAAACTCACAAGACATGTTTGACGTCTAGCAATGTATCATGTCGACCTGGAAGATATGGAATTTTGATAAAAATACCAAAAATACCCTTCAGTGAAAAATTACTGTGCATCTTGATCTTACGATCATCCTGCATCCCGAATATAAGTTTGGGTATGGAAAAATGTCAAACCCAATTTTTTTTTTTATATTCAATTTTTCTTGATAATGATTTGATTTATGAAACATTAGAAACCATTTCTAATTTTTATAATGCTTTGATCAAAGTCTTCCTGAATCATTATTTGATTGAAGCAGATAGGATGCGATCTCCTCTTACTAGGAGCATCATTTCCATATTGACCTACTCACAACCTTCATAAGCAATCCATCATATCCAGAACATCCTGTACATGATTAAATCATGAATGAGTATGATCCAAAATATGGATTCATGCTTATAAGGTTCTACGGTAGTCTCAGGTCAAAAGATTTACATGCATAATTCCCACTATAAGAAAAATCTGTTGACATGTAGATAAGACTCCATCAGATATTCTTTAACTAGATCAATTCAGTGAATTCATTCTCTAATGAACACTTATATCCTTATATTAGTGTCATACACAAGTAATTGTGAGATCAATTACCCTCTCTGCGAGCATACACAGGATGTACCAGTCTTACCGGAAACATTGATCCCCTACTCAATGTTCCATCGACTAGGAATATTTAAAACTAAAGTTTTAAGGTTTTAGGTCTCACTTGGTATGATCGCATCATAACCCTAAAATATAGCCCTAATTTATGGGGTTCATCAAAATAAGATGCAGCATATGATGAACTAAATGCCTTTTATTTATTTAAAACATCAGTACATGAGTTTTCGGGAGACAAAAAATATCCATCTATTTATACATTTTGATTGGCTTATAGGGCATATTCCTTTCAATCTCCCACTTGCACTAAAGCCAATCTCCCTTATATTTCAACCCCATACAATCGAGATGGCGATCGAATTGCTGCTTGGTAAAGCTTTAGTGAATGGATCGCTATGTTGTTCTTTGTGTCTACTCGTTAATAATAACATCTTGTCTTTCAATTATTTCACGAACGAGATGGAAGCGTCTCAAAATGTGCTTGGATTTATGGTGAGACCTGGGTTCCTTTGCTTGAGCAACTGCTCCAGTATTATCACAATAAAGTGGTACTGGGTTCTCAATCTCAGGAACAACGCCCAATTCAGTGATGAACTTCTTCATCCAGACAGCTTCCTTGGCGGCTTCACTTGCAGCTATGTATTCTGCCTCTGTGGTTGAGTCAGCTACTGTTTGCTGCTTAGAACTCTTCCAACTCACTGCTCCACCATTCAAAGTAAAGACATACCCTGAAATAGATTTGTTATCATCTGGGTCTGATTGAAAACTAGAATCAGAGTATCCTTCTAGTTTAAGATCAGATCCACCATATATGAGAAAAATATCCTTAGTCCTTCTTAAGTACTTTAGAATATTTTTCACAGCCTTCCAATGATCCTCTCCTGGATCAGCCTGAAATCTACTGGCTATGCCTAAGGCATAAGCTACATTAGGCCTGGTACATAACATAGCATACATTATTGATCCTACAGCCGAAGCATAAGGAATAGAACTCATTCTATTTCTCTCTTTAGTTGTCTTAGGAGACATCTTCTTAGAGAGATGTATGCTTGACTCATGGGTAAATAACCTCTTTTACTTTCATTCATACTGAATCTTTTCAGTATTAAGACAATGTACTTAGACTGAGATAAGCCTAGCATCCTTTTAGATCTATCTCTATAGATCTTTATACCAAGTATATAGGATGCTCCCCCAAGTCTTTCATGAAAAACTTATTTGATAGCCATAATTTGACTGTTTGTAACATTGAGATATCATTCCCAATAAGGAGTATGTCATCTACATACAGAACCAAAAAAACTATGGCACTCCCACTAATCTTCTCATACACACAAGGTTCATCTACATTTTTGATGAAGCCAAATTCTTTGATTATTACATCAAAGCGGATGTTCCAACTCCTTGAGGCTTGCTTTAATCCATAAATGACTTTCTTAAGCCTGCATACTAGATTTGGTCTGTCATTTGAGACAAAACCCTCTGGCTGTGACATGTAGACCTCCTCTTCTAGAAAACCATTCAAGAAGGCGGTTTTCACATCCACTTGCCATATTTCATAATCATAGTATGCTGCTATTGCAAGCATTATCCGAATAGATTTGAGCATGGCAACAGGTGAAAAAGTTTCATCATAATCAATACCCTGTTTTTGCCTGAAACCTTTAGCTACCAATCTAGCTTTATAGGTTTCTATTTGACCATCTGCTCCAATCTTTTTCTTATAGACCCATTTGCACCCAATAGGGTTTACCCCTTCTGGTGCATCAACCAAAGTCCATACTTTGTTGGTGTACATGGAGTCCATCTCAGATTTCATAGCATCCTGCCATCTGTCTAAGTCCTTACTCATGACAGCTTCTGTATAGGTCAAAGGTTCGTCATTCTCAATGACTTGGGCTTCATTATTCTCAATAATGAACCCATACCTAATAGGTACATGTCGTACCCTCTCTGACCTACAGATTGGAGTTATGTATTCTAGTTCTTCTTTATTTATGTGAATATTTGGTTGAGAAATATCTATTTATTTTTGTTGAACTTCATTAATTTCAATATTTCTCCCACTGCCTCTTTCTAGGATAAATTCTTTCTCCATGAAAGTGGCATGCCTACTTACAAATACCTTTTGTTCAGTAGGGTGGTAGAATAGATATCCTATACTATCCTTAGGATATCCTACAAACAAATATTTATCTGCTCTAGTATCTAGTTTATGTCCAAAATTTCTTTTGACATATGCTGAACATCCCCATATCTTAAAATATTTAAGATTGGGCTTCTTACCTCTCCATATTTCATATGGAGTGCTAGATACAAATTTAGAAGGTACTCTATTCAAGATAATTATTGCGGTCTCTAAAGCGTAACCCCAGAAGGAAGTAGGCAATTCAGTGAAGCACATCATGGATCGTACCATTCTAATAAGGTACGGTTCCTCCTTTCGGCTACACCATTTAATTGTGGCGTATAAGGAGGTGTCCATTCAGAGATAATTCCTTTGCTTTAAGATGGTCTAAAAATTTATTGGACAAGTATTGTCCTCCTCAATCAGATCGAAGATTTTTATATTTTTTTCAGTTTGTTTTTCGACCATGCTTTGATACTCTTTGAATTTATCAAAGGCTTCGGATTTATGTTTCATAAGATACACATATCCAAACCTAGATAAATCATCTGTAAATATAATAAAATATGAGTATCCACCTCTGACATGAGTTGTCATAGGGCCACATACATCTGTATGTACAAGTCCTAACAACTCGTTTGTCCTAACTCCATGTCCACTAAATGAAGTCTTGATCATTTTACCCATGAGACATGATTCACAAGTTCCTAATGATTCACAATCATAAGAATCAAAGAACTTTTCTTTGTACAACTTGTTAATCCTAGTCTCACTAATATGACCAAGTCGACAATGCCAAAGTAAGGTATTATTTACATTATCTCTCTTACATTTACTATTTTCATCAACATAAAAATATTATCATTCAAGCATAGAGTCAACAAACTATTATCAAAAATGCCATGACAAATTATTTCATTAGAAAAATTAATCGAGCAACCATTGCTCGTTACAGATATTTGATATCCTTGTTTTATTAACAAGGGTACAGATATAATATTTCTAATGATCTTAGGCATGTAATAACAATTTGTTAGCTCTAAGATCTTTCCAGAAGAAAACTTCAAGATATATGTCCCTACAGCTTCTGCTTGGATAGAATCTCCTCCAGCACCATAGAGCACGAAGTCTCCCTTCCTCAAACTTCTAATTTTCTACAGTCCCTGCAATGATTTGCAGATATAAAAACCATAGGCAGTATCTAATACCCATGAGTTTGAAATGGAAGAATTCAATGATAATATTGTATGTATCTCATACATACCTTTTGATGCATTATTTGCACCAGTCTTCATTGTTGCAAGATAAGCCTTGCAATTCCTTTTCCAATGACCTGCCTTGCCGCAGTGGAAGCAGGTCGACTGTTCGGAGGTCTTCTTTCCCTTCTTTCTCTTATTTATACCACCTTTAGTGTTCAGCCTCCTTTTAGAACCCTTTTTGCCTATCTTCTTCTTGGAGATCCCATCCACAAGAAGAAGAGGAGCCTTATCCTTCTTGATATGGCTCTCTGCTGTTTTGAGCATATTTAACAGCTCATGCAAGAAAAAATTTAGTTTGTTCATGTGATAGTTCACGACAAACTGAAAAATGATTCTGGAAGTGATTGCAGGATTAGATCCTGACTCAACTCCCCATCCATAACAAAACCTAATTGACCTAATCGAGTGATCAGGTCAATAACCATCAAAATATGATTTTGTACGGATGACCCTCTGTCATTCTGGCATGAATAACTGCTTAGATATCTCATATCTTGCAGTCCTACTCTGTTCTCCATAAAGCTCTTTTAAATTGAGCAATATGGAATGAGTGTCCATGCTATCATGCTGCCTCAGTAACTCATTTGTCATAGAGGCAAGTATGATACACTTGACAGTTAAAGAATCATTTTGCCACATCCTATATGTGGTTTTTTCTTCCTCTGTGGCATCCTCCCCAACTGGCTCAATGTCAGGGGTATCGAGAATGTAAAAAAGCTTCTCTTGACTAAGTACTATTTTAAGATTTCTCAACCAGTCTACATAGTTGGTACCAGTCAATTTATTTGTATCCAAAATGGAGCGAAGTGAAAGTGAAGAAGCCATTAATCTACATAATAAAGAACATTACATTAGCGAACAACTCAAGATGATATACACAATTAAATTAGAACTTTAATTTTATTGTGTCTCCCACTATTTTTATCAGACATCATAACCCTCTAGTATGATGTTTGAGAAAACCCTGATTGATTTTCTTAGTGGGATTGAGACCCTAATTCCTTATAAAAGATCTTGTGGTTGCACAACAAACCTTTTATAAGTTTAAAGGTAGGAAACTCTTTCCAATTGCATCTCATGCAATTCTCAATAAAATCCCTGGCCTCTAAAACATTAATAGCCTTGTGTTTACACAACAGACCATAATGTTTTAGTTAAGTAGGACCCTTCATTTTAATATAGTCAAAATAGAATATAAATACTTTTGTGGTTACACAACAAAGCATTATACTCAAAAAATTACTGTAAGCATCTCGATGCGCCAGAACAATATTATGTCAGTTTCCATAATTGGTCTTGTGGTTACACAACAAACCTAATATGGTTCGTGACATAGTAATATCCTAGCATGAAGGAAGGCCATAATATAGTGAATATAACACCGAGCATCCCAATCAAGAATTAAATTAATCTAATCAGCCAGATAAGTGGAAGAGAGGTGGGGGTCCCCCCGTTGCTTTCCTTAGACACCAATAAATTTTGGCCAGGTCAGACAACGGAACCAAATAGAAACCACATTCTCTTTACCAATCATGAACCACTTTCCTAGACACCGATTGATCAATTAGACATCATCGACTGGTTCTGCTATTGGTTAATTACACTATAACTTAATATCATTTTACAGAGAGTTTTTAGGTCTCAATGCATATTTAATTTCATATCATAATAAATACATGAATAAAAGAAATTAGCATCACAGTGAACACACTTCAATATGACAAAGCAATATTTCATAATTATATACATCATATTTTAATTATGAAATAATGAATATGATCTCATCATATAGCATCATAGTGAACACAATTCAATATGACAAAGCAACATTCCATAATTATATACATCATATTTTAATTATGAAATAATGAATATGATCTCATCATATAGCATCATAGTGAACACAATTCAATATGACAAAGCAACATACCATAATTATATACTTCATATTTTAATTATGAAATAATGAATATGATCTCATCATATAGCATCATAGTGAACATAATTCAATATTAAATAGCAACATTCCAAAATTATATACATCATGATTTAATTATGAAATAATGAATATGATCTCATCATATTAATATCATATTAAAACATAAATAATGATCATATCATATTTATAATATTGCCTTTAAATCATTAACATATCATCATATGATTTAATTCTAACAACCTGGCTCTGATACCACTGAAAGGTTTTAATGCAATGGCGGAAGCACGGATTTCAAAGCAATTATTATGAAATCATAAAAATAAAATCTAACTCCAAGATCACCTTATCAAAAATTAAACCATATAATATGCAATAATATCAAATAAAAGATATAGAAACATACCTCTTATCGCTAAACCCTGATTTATGCTTAGTTGCCGGTAGCAATCTGTTTGGGTTTCCACCAGGTGCCCACGTGTTCACCCTCCAACATTGATCCACACAGGGACTCGATTAACTCTCTAGCACTTATTAGAAAATACTCTGCAATTAAATTCTGATTTATCATAATTTAAATGCAATTTGGGCAGAACTTCCTTTCTTGGCTTTGCTGTCACACTGTTGGACCTTTTCTTCCCTTTCTTTCTTGCTCCTTGTCTCCTTAATTTTTATTCCAATTCTTTAAGCCTTTTGGAAGATTTCTTGTCCTTTATCAGGACCTTATCTAGGCTAGAGAGAAAGAATAAAGAAAATTGGACAAGCAGAGCCTCTTGTAAGAAAGAAAGAAGATTTCTGAATACCCGAGACTCCTCGGCGTGCACCCCTATTTATATTGCACGTAAAGGTGCAATCCAAAATATCTCACACCCTCTTACAATTTATCTCACACCTCTTGTCTATTTCTCATGCCTCATAAGTTAAGAAATGCCATGTGTACATCAAAGTTGGGTTGAAGAGATGCCTTATTTCAGAAAGACTCTTCGATCTTAACTTACGGTGTTCAGATGAGAAGTCACGAAGCTTCTCTTATTGGCGCCATCAACCCATGCCTTTGGATCTGGAAGGAAGCCCATCCAATGGCCAAGATAGATGGTGCCAACTTGAAGAATGGCGCAAGAGATTAAGGGGCGTGGATAATTTAAAACTTATCTCCCCATTTGAGATTTCAAAGGGGCGCTTCCAAGAGGTGGCGCATGGATTTAATCCTTATCCCTTCTCTTAATTCTTCTACGATGAGTTTAATATTCAGAAGGACTCTTAGGTGCCTCCTAAGACATCTGAAATACATTCGTAGAATAAAAGTTATGGAGAAAAATAGGATAGACCTTATCTAAAGGTGGCGCCAACTCCATCCATGCGCCATGTGGCTCATGCGCTTGGATTCAAATCCACACGCCAAGAGAGAGACTCTTAGGCATGTGGTTCCCTAGTTTTTGGCACCCAACAGCAAGCCCAATTAAAACACTTTGAACCCACTACAAGACCAAATCCAATTTGGCTCAAATTGGTTCTAAATTAGCCCAAATCAAAACCCGATTCGAATTCGATTCGAGTCTATATGCTAGGGTTTGCAACATGTGCTAGCATGTTCAACTTGCAAACATGGTTTAATCAAATTAAACCCATGATCAATTTTCTTTGTGTGTGACCCATTGGGTTCCAGATCTAGCCAGCAGTGAGTCCAGGTACAATTTAAACTAATTTGGTTAGAACACAATCTAGCCGATTTAGTTCAGATCAAGCTGAACCGTTTTGATCAATCAGAACAGCTTTCAATTAATGATCGAATTAAGCTCTTTAATTTGATCAAACTCACAAAACATGATTGACGTCTAGCAACGTATCATGTCTACCTGGAAGATATGGAATTTTGGTTGAAATACCAAAAATACCCTTCAGTGGAAAATTACTGTGCATCTTGATCTTACGATCATCCTGCATCTCGAATATAAGTTTGGGTATAGAAAAATGTCAAACCCAATTTTTTTTTTTTATTCACATTTCTCTTGATAATGATTTGATTTATGAAACATTAGAAACCATTTCTAATTTTTCATAATGCTTTGATCAAAGTCTTCCTGAATCATTATTTGATTGAAACAGATAGGATGAGATCTCCTCTTACTAGGAGCAATCATTTTCATATTGACCTACTCACAACCTTCATAAGTAATCCATCATATCCAGAACATCCCGTACATGATTAAATCATGAATGAGTATGATCCAAAATATGGATTCATGCTTATAAGGTTCTACGGCAGTCTCAGGTCAAAAGATTTACATGCATAATACCCACTATAAGAAAAATCTGTTGACATGTAGATAAGACTCCATCAGATATTCTTTAATTGGATCAATTCAGTGAATTCATTCTCTAATGAACACTTACATGCTTATATTAGTGTCATACACAAGTAATTGTGAGATCAATTACCCTCTCTGTCAAGCATACACAAGATGTACCAGTCTTACCGGAAGCATTGATCTCCTACTCAATGTTCCATCGATTAGGAATATTTAAAATTAGAGTTTTAAGGTTTTAGGTCTCACTTGGTATGATCGCATCATAACCCTAAAACCATAGCCCTAATTTATGGGGTTCATCAAAATAAGATGCAGCATATGATGAACTAAATGCCTTTTATTTATTTAAAACATCAGTACATGAGTTGTCGGGAGATAAAAAATATCCATCTATTTATACATTTTGATTGGCTTATAGGGCATATTCTTTTCAGTTATGACTACTCAAAAGATTTAAAATTTAATAAAAATATTAAAATTATCCTTCCGTGATGAGTTACCGTGCCATTCAATCCTTCGATCACACAATATCTTGAAAAAGCTATGAGTATGAAAATATGTCAAATCCAAATACCTAACCATATGTATCTCGATCAAATGATGATGACTCAATTGATAAATCAGTAAAAATTATTTCTATTGTTCATCCCTGCTCTAGCCAGAGACTCTTAGAGTCACCATCCTATGAGATCACATAGGATGTATTCTCCTCCTACAAAGAGTGACCAATTTCTTATTGATCACTCACAACCTCCATGCATACTTCACCATACCCAGAATATCCCACACATATCTCAAAGTGCCATGCTAGGAAATAAACCAAAATAAGAGTCCATGCACATAAGGTACCATGGTGATCTCAGGTCAAAAGATCACATGCGCCACTCCCACTAAAGAACCATCTGTTGATATGCTGTAAGGCTCCATCAGATATTTTTTTGCAGGTCGTTTAGTGAACTCATTCTCTAATGAGCGGCTACATCCTTGTATTAGTATCACTACATAAGTGGTTGTGAGATCAACCACCCTCTCTATCAAGCATATATAGGATGTACCAGTCTTATTGGCATCATCGATCTCTGACTCGATGATCCAATGACTGAGAATATTTTAGATTAGGGCTATCAAGATTTTAGATCTCACTGGCATGATCTCATCATGATCCTAAAATCATGCCCTAATCTATGGGGTTTATCATAATCATATAAAAATGATGCAGCAAATGATAAAACATAATACCTCATATAAATAAATAATTAATATCATGCAAATGAGCAGAAAGATAATAAAAAAATATCCCATCGCATCTCCATATGATTGACTTGTAGGGTACTATTCTTTCAAAGAGGTGCCTATGGCAAAATTAATTGCTAAAAATTATTTGGTAAAATAATTGGTTAAGAACCTATCCATGGATGCACAGGGGTTGGTCGAGTCACACTCAGACCAATATGCAGCTTGTGAGGATTTTGGTACCCATTAAGGAATTAGTGTAATTCCTCATATTGGAGATGGAGACTATGAATTCAAATAAAATAGTGGGGGAACCTTTAAACTAAAGTCCATATCTTTAGGTTTAATCAATTCACATACTAATTAGATTTTGATTTTTTTTTTTTGCAGTTATGGGCACCACCTTATTGCTTCGATCACTATTAGATAGTGATAAATTAATTAGAAGCTAGCTCCGAACACTCATAGTACGATCTAAGACACTTATCAGAAGTTGCTCAATGACTAAACTATGGTTTATTGCATTATGCTGGAGATAATAAATTAAGAGTTCAGTCGTAGATTCGAGAATGCTCAACCACAGGACATGTTGCAAATATTGAATGAGTCCTTTAGTATACTCGACGACGTTGAGAGGCACAAGACAAGTTGTGCCATCTTCAATACTCAAAATAAGGAAAGGTGTTAGAAAATATATCCCAAAAGCCAATCATCAACCTGTTGACGGTTGAGTAACCTTGTATTGTAATTGATTTGTTAATAAATAAAATATATTTTTGATATTTTCATTACAAATTTTCATCTTCTAATGAACTCCATTGTTGTGATGAAGTCCTTAAGACTATTTAGATTTGATAAAGAGAGAATTTATCGATTAGTCCTTAAAACTATTCATGACGAAATGATATGCTGTTAATAAGGATGACAGCTTCTATCGAGCATAGGTCGCTATAGGCAATATGGGTTGGTTGTCCTCTTAACCAAGAAGTGTGAAGATACTGGTATGACATACAGGTGAGATGTAAGAGTACATCATCATTGAACGTGACCAACTCCAGAGCATTCTACTGTCGAGAATGTCTCTGATGGGATATAGGTATAAGTGTCCCTTAGACCTGAGATCGCCTCAGTGACTTTCAAGCAACTCACTATGCTTTGGTACTGGACTAACTGAATTTTTAATTTAGTGACAGAAGGCTTCTGGGCATAGTCAAGTACTTGCAAAGTCAAAATGTGATCGAGATGGGATTGACCACTCGAAGAGTTGGAGAAGAATGAGTCACTGTATTTCAATTTAGCAAAATCTTGACCAGAATAATCCATCAGATGAATTTGATATTTTAAAATATAATGTGGACAACCTGATCAGAGTTAACAGTTGAACTCTGAGGTGTCCTATGAGCATTTTGGTCAAGGGGATGAATTATATGGAAACTATATCCATATAGGTTCTAAGGATATTGTTCTACATATTCGACCTATCCGACCGTCGGGTACCATTGCTAGATGGTCACTTTGATTGGTATAAAAATTTATTCTTATACTACCGACTTAGATTCAGACCTATGAGGTCACACACATTAGAGTTTATGATCTGATCGGATGGTTGATCAACGATTAAGAATCATTCTAGGGTTAAACGATCAATACGATTGACATTTAACCTAGTGCAAAAATATTTCAGGAGGATCAATTAGCAATTTGATTGCTAATTAGCTTAATTTGATTAAGTCAATGGGCTGAGATTAAGTCTAATTGAATATGATTTAATTAGATTTGGTTTGTGCTTAATTGGATTAAGTCCAATTAGTTTATTGGATAAGCCAAGTGCAAGGAAAAACTAGTCCTAGTTCAATTAGGACTTGGGTCAACCTAATTTCTAATTTGATTAGAAAAATAAATTAGATTTAAATATAATTTAATCTGATTAAATTAGATTCTTAATTGGGTTAAGACCTATTTTAATTGAGTTGATTTGGTTTGAGAAACCAAATTTGAAACAAATCATAGATTGAATCCTAGTAAGACTAGGATTCCACCTTGTGCCACCTTAGCCCCCATGCCCACTCTCTCTTATCCCACGCCCACTCTCTCTTATTTTGTGTGACAAATATTCTCTCCTAGATTTTCACGCATGCCCAAAGGTTTTCTCTCTTTCTTTCTTATATGGAAAGTGGTTGTGGATCAAGTCAAAGTAGGAATTAGTTTGGATTTTAAATTCTATGAGATAGAGTTTTAGGAAACCAAAACTCTTTCCTTATGGAACTGATTTTATCCAATTTTTTTTTAAGATTTTCATAGCTTTTATGGCACATAATATGTGTCTTTTGCTGGTGGTCTATGCACAAAAAGAAGGAGGGGGCACCCTAGAGTTGGGCATCCTTTATCTTGCCTTGTTTGGATATACCTTGACTAGGTATTTGACCTAGACAAGGACTCTATCATATCTCTCTATTTAAAATAAATTTATTCATAAATTTTTATGAATTATAGAGCTTTGAGATACCTTTGGGGTGTATAAAAATCAAGGAGAAAGAAGGTTGGGGCATGGAGATATAATAGACACAAAACAGGGTGTCTAAGAGAGAGCAAAGAGAAGAAGAAGAGAGTCTCCTTCTAGGGTTGCTGAGTTCATCTCTTCCCTTCCTCTTTCTTGAGTTTTCTAAGAGTGTCTCAGATCTAAAACTCCTCCTACTTCTCATCTTTGAAAGAGTCCAAATCAAGAAGAATGAGGCATCTAATCGACCATCAAAGAAGGATCAGTGCAGTACTAATATACTGTGCTAATTTCCTAGATCAGGACTTCTGATCATGATTCGTGGGCTCATGTGGACGACTCTTTGAGGCCGCACGCATGTATGGCTCACAACATCATCCTGAAGCTCGGATCAGCAAAGTTAGAACATCTAAGTTGCAAGTAATAGATCTGATCTATTATATTTTACATACACTAGATATAGTATAGAAACATGTTAATATGATCAACATGTAGTTCTTGTTCTTTATATTTTAATTTCTTATTTAATGTCATATAATAATCATGTAATAAGATCTTAGATCTAGGGATTCTTTGATTTTATAAAATAAATTTTGATTTATTTTAGTCTTCTGCTGCCTAATCTTGAAAAAGTTTCAAGATCTAACCCTGAAATCTTAGATCTGGTTCCTTCAGAAGGGACATCAGTCACTGATCATATATTATATATGATCGAGATGATTAAGCATCTGAGTAAGCTCGACATTCTCCTGTATGAGCAGCTGGAGAATGATGTCATTTTGAACTCTCTCTATAAATTCTACCTTCCTTTCCTTACTCATTATCGAATGACAAAGCCTGCAGTCAACTACCACAGTTTGCTGAGGTTACTGCAGAACTTTGAGAAGGATCACCAGCTCTACAAAAAGTTGGTGAATGTAGTAGGAGGGTCTTTTTCTGAACGTCGATCCTTTACAAAAGGAAAGAAGAATAAAAAAAAGATGCAAGGTGCTGAGGCACCCAAGTCCTATCAGACCAAGAAATCCAAATCCAATCAGAGTCAGATGGAATTCTTCTACTGCAAGAAGCAAGGGCACTGGAAGAGAAACTATCCTCAATACATTGCCTCCCTAGATTCGAATAGGCTGAGAATGAAGTAAGCAGTTGCTGGATAAGGTAATTATATGATAACACCTTGTAATTTCTCAATTTATGATTCTACTATCTGGATATTAGATACTAGAAACCCTTTTAATATTTGTAATTTGTTGCAGGATCTACAGGTCAGTAGAAGATTTGAAGAAGGTGAAAGATTTCTTAATATTGGAGATGGAAGATCAGTTTTAGTTCTAGCTTTAGGGTTTATTATGTTTGTATTCAAGTTTAATATAATTGTTCTTAATGAATGTCACTTTTGTCCTTCATTTTTATTGAATATTATTTCTGTTGGTCTTTTGGCCATGTACGATTATGAGATTTTAATAAAAAAAATATTTTTAATACCATTATGAATGATGCTTATGTGATGAATGGATAGTTGAACAATAAAATTTATATATTGTCATAACCTGTTAATATAATGTACATGTCTGACAAATATTCTAGAATTGATGATGTCATCGATATCTACCTTTGACACTGTAGGTTAAGTTCTATTAAAAAGAATAGAATAAACAAGTTGACTCAAGAGAGAATCCTTAAAGTCAGTAATTGTGAATCACTTCTGACCTATGAGTCCTGTCTTCTTAGAAAAATGATCAAGTCATCTTTTACTGAAAAAAATGAGCAAGCCAGTGAAGTTCTAGATCTGATATATACTGATATATATGGACTCATGAACATGAGTGCCAGAGAAAGGTATTATTATTTTATTACATTTATAGATGACCTATCAAAGTATGGACATATCTATTTAATGACACATAAGTCAGAATCATTTAAAATATTCAAATGATTCTATAATGAAGTAGAGAAATAAACTGAAAAGAGTATTAAAACTCTTCGATTCTATCAAGAAGATGAATATCTCTTCAATAAGTTTCTGACATACTTAGAAGAGAATGGGATTCTCTCGTAGTGGATCCCTTCTAGAACACCATAGAATAATGGTGTATCAAAAAGGAGGATTCGAATCTTGTTAGATATGGTTCGGTCCATGATGGGCTTTACAAGTCATTCAATCTTTTTTTGGAGACATGCACTCGAGTCGGCTTGTTATATTCTAAATAAAATTTTGAGTAAGTCCGTATATAAAATATCACATGAGATATGGACAGGATGTAAGCCAGTACTCTCTCACCTTAGGATTGGGGGTGTTTGGCTTCTATCAAATATTTGAAAACTGACAAGCTTGAACCTAGGTCTGATAAATATCTATTTATAGGATACCCAAAAGAGACTAAGGGGTATTACTTCTATCTTGCTTATGAACAAAAAGTGTTCATCAGCAATAGGACAGTTTGTTTGAAAAAAGAGTTTCTTAAAGAAGGAACTATAGATTTCTCTCTCTATAAGTCATCTCTCTAAGAATAGGCTATGAAAAAATTTCTTTCAATAATTTTGATCAGATTCTAACAAAGAGAATTTTGATCCATTATCGTCAGGTAGTGTGCTAGCAACCACCTGATCAAATCTAGATACCATTAGATTCAATTATCTGTGATTGTTATTGAATTATCTATATAGTAATTCAATCATGATTTGTTTATCTTGATTAAACCGAACGGATTGTCAGGTAGTGCATTTGATTTGTCGTGTTCCATCTTGTTGATTTCTCTCTCTTTTGATATTTTCTCTCTACATAATTTATGAAACCCAATGAATCTGACTTGTTGCTTTGAATCTAAGTTGATTCTAGTAAGAAATTTTGAACTGCTCTATTAGTCGGACAACATGCCTACATGATCCAAGTCTTTGTTGAGCATCGTAAGATCTGATCTTTGTTAATCTTTATTAAATCATTATATTTTAAGTAATCCTAATTAGATGAAACTATTGGATCAAATTATTTTCTGACTATCATCATCGGATCGTGCACTAGCTTCCACCCTGGCTCTTGTGAGATCCTATTAGATTTGGTCATTCTCAATTTCGATGTTTGACTTGTATCATACTTTGATCTTCATTGATATAAAATTATTTAAACTAATTGATTTAGGGCCGTTGGGCTTCACAATTTGATTAGCTTATCCTTGATCCATTTTGATTCAAGTATGAAGCCATCTTAGTCATACTCGTAGCTAGTTGGGTTATTTCATTCCCTTGATCCATTTGGATTCTTTGGGATTTCTTACTGATGAGCTTCTAAGAAAAAATGACTAATTAATTGAATTTCAATGGCTTTGAATAGGTGTATATATCTACTTGATTGAAGTTGGATTTGAAGTATGATTGAGTAAGTAACCTAATGCTCTAAGTATACTTTCGAATGATCTTTGAAAAATTATAATTAATTATTTAATTTATTTTCTATTTTCACTTTAATAAATGGGTCAAGCATGTATTATTTTATTCTTGAAAATAATTTATTTTGAATATATGATCTGCTTTGAGAAATAGATTTCAAAAACTTGACTGAGGAACTTATGAATTTGCTTTTATATATATATTCTCAGTATGCCTATGATGTGGCCTTGTCAATGGAGATTATACGTTAGATCTGTCGATTTGTAATTCAAGAAACTAATTTCGATATCGAGCCACTGGTGATTAGAATAGTGGTATTTATTATCTCGCACTTTGTGCAATATATTTTTGTTATTAGATGATGCCACTGGATTATGTAGCCATAGTTTGATGTTGAGTTCAGTATCAATATATGAAAATAATTATTTTCAAAAAATATGTGTTATTTGAGATTTGCTTATCCCAGACAATATTATGTGATTTATTTGCTTAGGATACTTAGACCCCACTTTGATGTATTATATTGCTTAGTGGGCTAGTGTAGCTTATTTTCTTTTTTTTTTTATTTTTTAGATCATGAATCATGGTTGCACAGGACTCGGGGGAGTGCGCTAGATTGATTGGAGTTATTTGAGTTATTCAGATTTCTATCTCGGTTCAATTTAGCCTAGTGCAACTTAGTTTGGATATTTGTTACGGATGAAACATTAAGATTTATGTTATGTAAAGATATTTATTATAGAAAAAGATTTAATTAAATTTTTATTAAATTTAATTTTAAGGATTAAAGACTTATTATTATTATTATCATCATTTTAAAATTTTTATAATTTGATTTATAGCCTTGCATGCTCGTAGGGCTTGCCCTATAGATATGTGGTGTCTATCGCATGCTCGGTTCGGGGCATAACATTTTATAAGCTCGTTTCAAATCAGGCTTAGACCAACTCAAATCATAATTAGCCTGATAAGACTTACTATAAATAAAATATATTATCATGAATAGTAGTTTGGCCATAATCAAGCATTGATTCAAGCTTGAATCAAACTTGAAGTAAGCTTGGTCTGAGCTGGATTGAAGCTTGAACTGAGTTTGGATCGAGCTTGAACTTATATCAAACCTAATACAAGCCTGAATTAGTTTCAGCTCTGTAAGTGTTATTAAACCACTTGAAATCGGTTTTAGTTAGGCCAATTTGAAATTTGACTCCATTGAATAACAAGCAAGCCAAACTTGATTTGAATTTTCAAACTCAGAATTAATTTCAAACCAAACCTAATAATAACCAAACACGATCAAGCTTGATCTGATTGCAAGTCTAGCTAACGCCAACGTTTGGTGGAAAACGTAGCAACAGGTGGCAGAAGCAAACACAGATGGACATAAATCTGGTCGTGGGGGTGGTGGGCTGATGTGTAGTGGGGCAAGGGCAACAATGGCAAATGAGTATGCCTTGTAGTAGAGGTGAAGGAGGAGGAGAGAACGAAGGCTATTGTTGATGGCCATGGCAGTGCAGCAAAGGTTGAAGATCTACTTGGTTCTCTATAACATGCATTCAAGTTCAGTTGTCCAGAGATAGCCCAAATCAAGCATATGGTTGGCCCAAAGTGGAGCTATAGCGAATTTGCACATTCTCTAATTTTAGGAGAAATAGCCTGAATTGGTTTCGGCATAGAGGAAGCTGCCACTCAAGCCACTTAAACCAAACCCAGTAAGTCCTTGTTAACCCTCCCGCCCCCGACCCCACACCAAAAGAAGAAGAAGAAGAAGAAGAAGAAGAAGAAGAAGAAGAAGAAGAAAAGGACAAAAAACATGAGCCCGTCCTTATAAGTTTCGGAGATAGTGAAGCATGTTAATGGCTGCGGAAGTGGACTGGATGAAGGTGGTAAGACCTTGATGCTGGTGGCAAAAAAAGGGGTTTGGGATGGTGTTAGAGGTAAGATGAAAGTGCATGACCAAGATTGACGAATAGGTGAGGGAAGAATGAGAGATGATTCCATTGTCAGTAGGGGTGTAAACAAGCCAAACATGAGCTAAACTTGAGCTATAGCTTATCTAATTTTGAGCTGAGTTTGAGCTATTCATGATGTGCTTGTTTAAAAGTTTCCATGAAATTTGAGATTAATTTGGAGTGATAAATCTATATATATTTTAATCTTATAGCTATAATACATTCCATCTTTATAATCCATATTAATTTACAATAAATAATTACATATTACTATTATATTATACAATAATAACTAAAATAATATTATATAAATTATTTTTAATTATGATTTTGAGACAATTCGAGCCGAACTCAAGCTAGCTCATGAATTGCTTGCTCTATTTGCTAGCTTAACCATAGTAGTGAAATATAAAAAAGAAATGGCAACCAGCTTCAATTGATTTCATGCTTATTTTCATATATACCCTCACTTTTTTTTACTAGGATCCAATTATTAATTTCTATAAAACATAACAAAAAGATACTATAAACAAGCCCTAGATGGTAGTTTAATGAAGGAGTCGCATGAATCTCTTGGCAATGGCTTCTTTATTAGACTTAAATTCTTTCAAGCCCTACTGCTGATCAAGTAATTTACTCTTTTGTTTCACTAGAAGGAAACCAAGCGGTCACAATGCCGAGTTAAACTCTCAGAAGGGCCACCCTCCTTCAAGGAGGAGGAAAAAAAAAACCACTCTCAGAATGAAACATCACCTGCAAGTTTCCATGCTACCGAGAGGCATCCTCTTTATCTCCCCCGAAGTCCTCCCAGTGGAGGCCTTTGAGGGAGAAGAAGAGCAAGCACCTCAGGTGTGATCTTCAACTATTTAACATTCTATTCCTGATCATCCTCTCCAGTTGGAAAGATACTGCATAACTGCTCCGCATTTAGCTTTGTAAGATTAAAGGACTCGGTAGCTACTCTTAGTTGCCAAGCTAAACCGAGCACATCCAATATTTATAGTAGGCTAAAGGTGTTGGAGTGCAGTGTGCCAAGGCCATTGAAAATTCCCTCTAATCCCAACCATTTTTATATCCTTCTTTATCTTATCTCTTTAGGGCCACTTGTTATTGAACTTCCATGATACAGGTGGATGTTCTTGGTGATTATTGTAGTACTAGTAGCTTTGATAGAATCAGTTCTTGACTGGGTTGGCAGAAACTTGGTTATCGAGTCACTAGCCAAGAGTCCATTCTTGTTCATGGGAAGACAAGATACACTTCTAATGCACGTTCGCCAGGGAATACATTCCTAGTGGATCTTGACAGTGAGAGCTTATCCATAATCTAGAAAAGTGAGGGCAGGGACAATGAATTGTTCCGCAGTATGGCAAGATTTTGTTGGTATTGAGGTGGGGCTAAAGCGAACCAGTATCTTAGATTTGGGTGTTGTTGGCCACGTATCATCTCCAAGGGGAATTGGTTCATGGGCTAAAGCTAATGTGCAGTGGAGCCCAAGTGGCTTGTTCCCTTCATGTTGACTTGATGAAAAATATGTCAAACAACAAGATTCTCTCTCTGGAAAACAAAAGTCAAGCACTGGAACTTGCCAACAATATTTGCACTTGTCTTCATTGAGGTGAGGAATACTGATATTCTTTTGTTAGTGGCGCTTCTCCTTTTCATACCGGATAATATAATTTGTGGGAGTATCTTTTGATGTAGATAACTCCACAGAAGCCATCCATCTCACAAAACTAAAGCAAGAAAACCCATGATATTTACTTGGAGTGAGTTTGCTGGGTCCACTATGTTTTTAATTAACACCAGAAGATGCAATACTTCCCATGAGATCTAGGTGTCTTGCTGCTTCTGAGTATTTCATTGTCAGACATTTCTGTCAACAACATCTCTCTCATTTTGATCCACACAGGTCCAAGAACAACAAGCGAGTGCCATCTACCCCTGAATCATGAACAAGAATTAATGCTTTACTGATTAGTTCTTTGTTTGAGTTCAGATCAAAGAAAACCATGCATAGAGTTTTGAGTTTAACTTGGATACCGCTTCGCTTAGCCAGAAAAGATATATCTTCAATCCTATCCCCCGGTACTACCTATTACACATATCACCTATTATGTTACAAGTTTAAGATATTATCATGATAACACCATGAAAATGTATGAAAAAAAAAAGTTTATTGTTTTTCTTTGCTTTCCATGAGTTGAAGGGAGGTGGGGTTGGATCAGAGTTTGGTACAATTGAAGATCTTTGTCCATAAATGTCATGGCCCGGCCCATTGAGCCTTCAACCCAGCCCAATACACAAAAAAAAAAAAAAAAAAAAAAAGAAGAGAAAACAGAGGAGAAGACTCCTGAAGGGAGTCTTCTTCCTCCTCTCATCGACTCCCAACCGGAGTCGGAAAGAGGCTCCCCTCCGACTCTATTTAAAGGGGAGACCCCTTCTTCTTTTTTTTTCACGAAGAAAATCGGAGCCTAATGGCGAGAATCGTCAGAAATCACTCGCAAGAGCCCGTCACTGTGCTCGCCTCGATTCCTCACCATAGCAGTCACCGGAGCACGAGGTAAGCCCGATTTCTCTCCCTCTCTTCTCCTCCTTCCTTCTCGTGCCCGTGTACACGATCGTCGACGACCGGAGTCGCCGGATTTTGTTGCGGAAGAAACCTCTATTTTTATCCTCTTTTCTTCAGTTTTTCAGGCACCAATGATCGTCGTCGACCACCAGTTTGGGTCCCTCCGAGCCGCCCGCCGTCACCCTTTTGTCGGCGGCCAGTCTCATGCTGATCGACTGCCAGTCGTTCGACTAATCGAGGGGATTGTGAGGTCTCCTGTTTCGGCCCAAAGGAAGCCGCGGGAAGAAGGAAGGAAAAGAAAAAGAAAAAGAAAAAGAATAAAAAAAGAAAAAGAAAAAGAAAATAATAGAAGAAGAAAAAAAATAGAAAAAAAAATATAGACTCTCTCCTCTCTCTTCCTCTTTTTCTCTCTCTTCTTCTCTCTAATTCTCTTCTCTCTAGATTATTCCTTTCTCTCTCTAGATTATTCCTTTCTCCTAAGATTTCTAGAATTTTGAGAAGAATGATGATGAATTGAAATTGATCCTAATAATGAATTTTGATCTGTGATCGCCGGATGGTATACCGGCATCCACTTTGATCAGATTTAATATTTTTTAAGATTCTATTTTTCATGATTTTATTGAATTATCTACATGATAATTTCAACATAATTTGATCTGATCGATCAGATTTGTTGAATCATATCGTCTGAAGAGTCCAAAATAAATTTTCTCTCTCTAAAATTTTCTCTTTCTAAAATTGTTTCTCTCTCTTGATCAATTTCTTTCTCTAAAAAGATATGTCAATGATGAAATTTCTTTTAATATTTCTGATCTGATGAAGAATCCTGATCTATGATTATCGGATAGCGTTCTGGCACTCACCTTGATCAGACTATGAATCCTTAGATTTGATCATCCATGATTCTGATCTAGCCATGACTTGATTAGATTATGTTGATTTCACAAATCAAGATATTGAACCAATCATAATGATGAATTGTGTCACCTGATCAATTCGAATTGTACCTCATGAATTTTCTCTCTTCTGATTTTTTCTTTCTACTTAATTTTATGAAACCAATGAAGAAACCTCGATCCTATCACTTCGAATCTGATTTGATCTGATAGTCAAACTTTAGATCATTTATATCCTAATTAGATTTTGAGTAGATGAAATTAGATGATCGGATCCAATCTAAACCGTTGAAATATGGTATTCGTATTCTTTCTGATATTTGAATTTGATCTTGTATAGGTATCGTTGATATCTGATAATCGGATATTGTGATATGATTTATGAACTGAAGAATTTTGAAAAAAAAAATTATAGAATTATGTGGATTTATTGGAATGCATTCGAGGTAAGTAATGTTTCATTTTTTCTAGATTTATCGATAAATTATAATATATTTTTCTGACATAAATTGTGAAACAATGCATAAATTAGATGAATGATATTTTATTATGAAAAATATCTTATTCGAAATATTATGATGAAGCATGATTGAACATATTGATTTTATGATGTATTATATTGATTAATTTTGATACTACATGATTATATATTTTCTTATTGAAATTAGAATATGAAACATAATTTATGAAGAATTCTGATATAAGAACAATATAAATTGACAACCTGACTATGTAAAGGACCCCGCCAATGAAGGCATATACGTTAGTAATTGATTTATCCTGAGAGTTTATGTCGCCAGCGAGACTAGCGACATATCATCGGAGAGACCAGCGGTTCTGAAGGACTTTGCTGCCAGATGATTCATAGCTCATCGCAAGAAGATACGCGGTGTTATGACCCTACCACAGGAAAAATATGGTCATAGCTCATGATTGACGAAAAGAATTTAAGAATGAAAAAAATTAAAATCTCGAAAGAAACATGAATTTTGAAAAAGAAATAAATTTGGCATGAACTATATTGCATAATCGAAATTGATTTCAAATTGATGAACTCTATACGCTTATTTTCTATAAATAATTATTTACTTTAATGCCTGATGAAATCTGTTGAAAGTAATTATTACTTACTGGGTTGTCTAGCTATTACCTCCTATTTTACTATTTTTATAGATGTTGAGGAATTAAGATGATATAAGATATGAATGGAAGAGTTATCAGAAGCAGAATCTCCATACTTTTATTTTAGGTTGAAAGTCTTATTGAATTTGATGTAAGGTCTATGAATCATTGTTGAATTTATTGAGATATTAAAAAAAAATTAGATCATTATGTTTCAGATTTAAATTATTAACTAATTATTCCACTGTTATTTTAGGATAGCATGATAAGATACCTTGCATGCTTATAGGAAGAATTTTCTATGAGTATGCGACGGTTGCCATGACCCTCGATTCACAATCTCGGATCGGGGGCGTGACAACTAAAGTGGTATCAGAGCATTAGTGGATGAACTAAGATGTGTATAGAATGAGTGTCAGTAGATAGACACTAAGACATTATGGTGTAGATCTTTAATGATTGTAGTGGGAGAAATCTTTATAATTTTTGATTAAATATTGAAATTATATATGAAAAGATCACAAGAGATTATGACATATAGAGTTTGAAATATTTTAGATGATCTATAGATCATGATATGATTAGCTAAATTTTGATCGAAAGTAATTACAAAAGGATTGATATGAAATTTTATTGTGCATTATGGTTATTACTTTGATCATTGGTTATTTAAGTGAATTGTAAGTTTAAATTCGATGCGAGAATAATACTACGATATTACTTCTAATTGAGAAGTTGACTATTATTGACAAGATAAAGATTTGATAATAAAATATTATTCCAGGATGGACTAAGAAAGTCTTTTATGATGCTTGATTGGAATATTTATCGAAATTGAATTTTATATGTAGATCATACATAAAGTGCATATTAGAATGAATGCATATTTGAAGATATTGTAAAGAAGCCTATTTCTTATTAATGAAATGGATTATGAGATTTAGGATATTTATTGTACTAGAATCTTTAATCATCATCCTTGGATCTAAATAATAGATCTTATTATGTCTCTTGGAGACTATATGATGTGTATAAAATTTTAATTTAAAGATTTCATATCTAAGTTAATTAAGAGATTTTCTGATATTATTGTTGAGGTTGTTAATAAAAAATTGATATCTTTAGATTAAAAAAAAAAAATATCTATTTTATATTTATTTGAGATTATGGAATCCATGTGAATTTATAATTTAAAAATTTTAGATTTAGGAATTGATATGGAGTTCCTTTACTTTGGTTAATGAGGTCCCTGATTGAATCTATTAAGTGGGGATTTAATTTTTTTGAGGCTTGTATGATTGTTATGGAAGGATACTTGATAGATATTGAAGATCTTGATGATAAAAATTTTAGAAAAGATAATGATTTGAAATTCTTATATGTTCTAATTATGTCCTAACTTAATGGATCATTGAAAGATTTTCTCATTGATTTGACTTATAAGAATTTTGATTTAAATTTATCTAATTGAATCGATATAAAATTAAGATTTGATTCATATTGATTATAGTAAATCTATATGATGGTTTTAAATGTGATATTAAACTCAAGAGTTAATCAAGATTATTGTATACCAGTAAAAGTATGATGAGAATCAGAAGTTAATCTTTGACTTTAATTAAAATTTTAAATTTTAAATTTTTTTATTGATAAGATAAAGAAATAATTTGATCAAATTTTTTTTTGGTGAACCTAAGAAATTTTGATTGTTAGAAAAAGTGCACAGTGGAAGCATGGTGATCAGGATTACTTTGAGTAAGTCAGGAATGTTGATTCTTTGAGTCAAAAATCATGATAGATGATATAGTTTGATACAAAAAATTCATTGATATTGACAAAAATAATATTTTTTTAAAAAAAATTTGGATATCTTTAATGTGATTTTTAAAAGTAGTGCTTCCACTTACTATGCTAAAAAAGTATTTAACATCCTAATTCTAGGATGAGTGGACCCTTGATTTTTGATTTTTGATTTAGAATATTTAGAGATAAATTTTTTCTATCTTAGAATTAAATTTTATAATTTTTTATTTATTAGAAAGAATTTGAGATTATTTATCGAATAATGATTTTGATTTAGATTATTATACTCAAATATTTATCTCCAGGGTATAATAAAATTTGAAGTTTGAACTCTTTTGATCATTATTATTTTTCTGACTGAATGGAAAAGATTGAGGTTATCTATTGATATTGACGTTTGTTCTACAAAAGATGGATTGGAGTTATTTATAATTTAATTTGATAATGAATCAATTAATTAAGAGTAGTTAATGTTTAGATAAAGAAAATTGATATACTTACTTAGAATAGAGACATTGATTTTAATTATAAGAAAAAAAAATAGTTTTGATTTAGATCAATTTTAGTTATTGATTTTTTATGGAATGACTTAATGATAAAATTTCTTCAAAAATTAGAATATTTAAGAGTTTGAGGGTTTGAGTAACAAAATTTTGATGACTAGAAATAGTGATTTTGATTCTAATCAACACCGGTGATATTGATCTTTTCCTATGAAATGACTTAATGATGAAGTTACATCGAAAATTAAAATATCAAAAATTTGAGGATGAGATTAAAAAGATAAATTTTCAACCTTTGAAAGTATGAATAAGAGAAAATATTTTTAAATTTTGATTGATTGGGATGTCATTATATGATTCACAAAAGTATGTTTTTTTTCCTATCTTATGATGGGTTGAAATTAAAAGCAGCTAGTATTTTGAAAAAAAAATAAAATTCTTATTCAAAAAATTAAAATATTGATTTTCTTTTATTTACAAGAGATAGGTTTGATTTTGATCTAGTCATAAGGTATTGAACATTATTTTATAAGGTATGATAGCACGATTTTGAAATCTTAAAATATTGAAAATCTTTGAAATATTGATTTTGATAATAAGAAATGAATGGTTCTGTTTCAGATTGATATTTGATGTATTGACTTTTTCCTTATGAAATGATTTAAGAATGAATTTGTATCAAGATTTAAATTTTGAAATATTTGAGGATGAGATTCAAGTAAGAAACTATGAAGACACAAGCAAGAAAAATTTCAAGGATGAAATTTCTTTTAGAGGGAAAGAATGTCATGGCCCGACCCATTAGGCCTTCAACCCAGCCCAATACACAAAAAAAAAAAAGAAAGAGAAAATAGAGGAGAAGACTTCTGAAGGGAGTCTTCTTCCTCCTCTCATCGACTCCCAACCGAAGTCAGAAAGAGGCTCCCCTCCGACTCTATTTAAAGGGAGACCCCTTTCCTTTTTTTCTACGAAAAAAATCAGAGCCTAATGGCGAGGATCACCGGAAATCACTCGCAAGAGTCCGTCACCGTGCTCGCCTCGATTCCTTGCCACAATGGTCATCGGAGCTCGAGGTAAGCCTGATTTCTCTCTCTCTCTTCACCTCCTTTCTTTTCATACCTGTGTGCATGATCGTCGGTGATCGGAGTCATCGAATTTTGTTACGGAAGAAACCTCTATTTTTATCCTCTTTTCTTCAGTTTTTCGAGCACCGGTGGTCACCGTCGGCCATCAGTTTGGGTCCCTCCAAGCCGTCCGTCGTCACCCTTTTATCGGCGGCCAGTCTCATATCGATCGATCGTCGGTCGGCCGACTAATCGAGGGGATTGTGAGGTCCCCTATTTCGACCCAAAGGAAGCCGCGGGAAGAAGAAGGAAGGAAAAGAAAAAGAATAGAAAAAGAAAAAGAAAAAGAAAAAAAAAAGAAGAAGAAAAAAAATAGAAAAAAAAATATAGACTCTCTCCTCTCTCTCTCCCTTTTTTTCTCTCTCTTCTTCTCTCTCTAATTTCTTTTTCTCTCTCTACTTTCTCTCTCTAGATTATTTCTCTCTCCTAAGATTTCTAGAATTTTGAGAAGAATGATAATGAATTAAAATTGATCCTAATAATGAATTTTGATCTATGATCGTCGGACGGTATACCGACATCCACTTTGATCAGATCTAATATTTTTTAAGATTCTATTTTTCATAATTTTATTGAATTATCTACATGATAATTTCAGCATGATTTGATCTGATCGATCAGATTTGTTGAATCATATTGTCTGAAGAGTCAAAATAAATTTTCTCTCTCTAAAATTTTCTCTCTCTAGAAATTTTTTTCTCTAAAAATATTTCTCTCTCTTGATCAATTTCTTTCTATAAAAAGATATGTCAATGAAAAAATTTCTTTTAATATTTCTGATCTGATGAAAAATTTGATCTATAATTGTCGGACAGGTGCTGGCACTCACCTTGATCAGACCATAAATCCTTAGATTTGATCATTCATGATCTCGATCTAGCCATGACTTGATTAGATTATGTTGATTTTACAAATTGAGATATTGGATCAATCATAATGATGGATTGTGTCACCTGATCAATTCGAATTGTACCTCATGAATTCTTTTCCTCTGATTTTCTCTCTCTACTTGATTTTATGAAATCAATGAAGAAATTTTGGTCCTATCACTTCAAATTCGATTTGATCTGATAGTCAAACTTTGGATCGTTTATGTCCTAATTAGATTTTGAGTAGATAAAATTAGATGATCGGACCCAATCTAAATCGTTAAAATATGATATTTGTATTCTTTCTGATATTTAAATTTGATCTCATATAGGTATCGTTGACACCTGATAATCAGATATTGTGATATGATTTATGAACTAAAGAATTTTGAAAAAAAATTTATAAAATTATGTGGATTTATTGAAATGCATTCGAGGTAAATAATATTTCATTTTATTAGATTTATCGATAAATTATACTATATTTTTCTGACATAAATTATGAAACGATGCATGAATTGGATGAATGATATTTTATTATAAAAAAATCTTATTCAAAATGTTATGATGAAGCATGATTGAACATATTGATTTTATGATGCATTATATTGATTGATTTCGATACTACATGATTATATATTTTCTTATTAAAATTAGAATATGAAACATGATTTATGAAGAATTCTGATACAAGAACAATATGAATTGACAACCTGACTATGTAAAGGACCCCACCAATGGGGGCATATACATTGGCAATTAATTTATCTTGAGGGTTTATGTCGCCAGCGAGACCAGTGATATGTCGCCAGAGAGACCAGTGACAAACCGTCAGAGAGACCAGCGGTTTCGAAGGACTTTGCTGCTAGATGATTCGTAGCTCACCGCAAGAAAATACACGATGTTATGATCCTGTCACAGGAAAAATATGGTCATAGCTCATGGTTGACGAAAAAAATTTAAGAATGAAAGAAATTAAAATCTTGAAAGAAACTCAAATTTTGAAAAAAAAATAAATTTAGCATGAACTATATTGCATAATCGAAATTGATTTCAAATTGATGAACTCTATATGTTTATTTTTTATAAATGATTATTTACTTTAATGCTTGATGAAATCTATTGAAAGTGATCATTGCTTACTGGACTGTCTAGCTCATTACCTCCTATTTTACTATTTTTACAGATGTTGAAGAATTAAGATGATACAAGATATGAATAGAAGAGTGATCAGAAGCAGAATCTCCATATTTTTATTTTAGGTTGTGTTGGGTATAAAATACCCCCAGCCGAAGTTCGTGACGGGAGTGACCCTACGGGGATCCAACCGACTTTCGACCTCCGACAACGTCTCTTCAAACCTCCCAGGTGGCTGAGCCTCCGCAACACTCCCAAGTTTTGCCGACAGACAGGACCCCGCCAGCGTCGACCGGATTCCTCACGACGTCCGGACTCCTACGGAAGCCGAACATAATCCCCGACTCCGACCGAAGTCGGACTCCTATGGGAGCCGGACTCCGCCCATGACTCCAATTGCAGGCAGACTTCGTCCGGACTCCTACGGGAGCCGAACTCCGCCCACGACTCCAATTGCAGACAAACTTCGTCCGGACTCCTACGGGAGCCGAACTCCGCCCACGACTCCAATTGCAGACAAACTTCGTCCGGACTCCTACGGGAGCCGGACTCCGCCCACGACTCTAATTGCAGGCAAACTTCGTCCGGACTCCTACGGGAGCCAGACTCCGCCCACGACTCCAATTACAAGCAGACTTCATCCGAACTCCTACGGGAGCCAGACTCCGCCCATGACTCCAATTGCAGGTAGACTTCGTCCGAACTCCTATGGGAGCCGGACTTCACCCTCAACTCCAATTGCAGAAAGACTCAGCCCGGACTCCTACGGGAGCCAAATCTCATCTCCGACTCCAGCCACGGGAAGACTCTGCCCGGACTCCTATGGGAGTCGGGCTTCATCCCCGACTTCGACCGCTGGTAAACTTCGTCCGGACTCCTACGGGAGTCGGACTTCGCCCCTGACTTTAATTGCAGGTAGACTTCACCCGGACTCCTACGGGAGCCGGACTCCGCCCATGACTTCATCTACAGACTCCGCCCGGGCTCCTACGGGAGTCGGACTCCGCCCATGACTTCACCTGCAGACTTCGTCCGGACTCCTACGGGAGCCGGGCTCCGCCCACGACTTCACTTATAGGTAAACTTCGTCCGGACTCCTACGGGAGCCGGACTTCACCCACAACTTCAATTGCAGGTAGACTTCGTCCGGACTCCTACGGGAGCCGGACTTCGCCCCCAACTCTAATTGCAGGAAGACTCAGCCCAGACTCCTACGGGGGTTGGATCTCGTCTCCGACTCTGATCGTAGGAAGACTCCGTCCGGACTTCGTCCCCGACCTCAACTGCTGGAAGGCTTCGCCCGGACTCCTATGGGAGCCGGTCTCCGTCCTCGACCTCGACTGCTGGTAAACTTCATCCGGACTCCTAAGGGAGCTAGACTTCACCCCTGACTTTGATTGCAAGTAGACTTCGCCCGGACTCCTATGGGAGCCAGATCTCGTCTCCAACTCCAGCTGCGGGGAGACTCCGTCCGGACTCCCACGGGAGCCGGACCTCGTCCCCGACTTCGACTGAAGGAAGACTTCGTCCGGACTCCTACGGGAGCCGAACTCCGAGCTCCTCTCAGACAAGTAGCTAACCACCTCTCTCCGCCAGACACTCCAACCGAACTTCGGCTAACAGGCCTGGACCCCTTGGCAGGCCGCAGCAACAGCCATGACTCTACTCCACTTCCTGCGATGGATTCCATGCAGCTCATCACTCCCTGGCAGACCGCAATAATGGCCACGATCCTGCTCCACTTCCTACGATGGATACCGCACGATTCTTCCATCCTCTGGCAAGTCGCGATAACGACGCCGCTCCGCTCCCCGCAACAGACTCCACGTGGCATGTCCCGGTGGTAGCCACGATTCTACTCCACTACTCTTCGCAACAAACTCCTCCTGACTCTGGCAGCCCACTGCCAGATGGTTACAGACATCGCTATCAGTCTGTTGCTCCCTCCACCTATAAAAGAGGGACCCCAGATATGTTATTCTCTAAGCTCTATTTTCTATCCCAAAACTCTGCTAAAATTTTTGTTCAAGCACTCCATTCTTGTTGAGGCAGAGAACTGACTTGAGCGTCGGAGGGTCTTGCCGGAGCAACCCCACCTCCGGTTTAGACTTCTTTTGCAGGTCCCGACGGCGACCGCGACTCCCTCGACTCCAGCTTCTCTGATGCAGGCAGATTTTTGCACCAACAGATTGGTGCTAGAGGAAGGGCCTGTGTCTTCGCAGTACCCTTGTTCTTAAAGGAGCGCTCAACGGGACTGCCTCTGGTCATCTTCTCCGACATCCACTCCTCCTTCCCCCACTTGATCTTCGCCCGATGCCTCCCCGCAAAGCATCCACACGGTGATCCACGGCCTCCGCAGCCAGATCTCAGGCTCCGACCTCACCTCCAGTCTCCCAGCCTCTACCCCCTCCTCCGGGATGGTGGTTGGCACGGAGCAATTCGACCTACTGGTGCAGCTGGTCAGAGGCCTCACTGAAGCTGTGCAGGCCATGCAATAGCAGCAGCAGCCACAGGCATCAGTACGACCGAAAAGAGCGTCGCCAGAACTCCAAAATCCGGTGGTGGGATGGGCCACCTGGGCCAGCCGCCCAGTCTTTCCCAGAAAGACGAATCCAAGGGTGGAGAGCCCCCAATCAGACTACGATTCCACCCCTAGAAGATCTCTACCTCCATCCTGCCAGAAGACCCTTGAGACTCGTAGTCGAGAGGATTTTTGGATCGAAGGCTTCAGGAGATGAACCGCGGATCGAGAAACTCCGCCATGCTCCCCCCGCTTATGGTGAGGATATTTGTACTGACCCTCCCTTTTCTCAAATGATCATGCAGGAATCGATCCCGCCACACTTCAAACTCCCCCAATTCAAAAGTTACGACGGGACTTCGAACCCGGTTGACCACCTGGAGGCCTTTCGGACAATGATGCTACTTCATGGCGTGCCCGACGCCATTCTATGCCGAGCCTTCCCATCCACCTTGAAGGGAGCGGTGAGAAACTGGTACTCGGCGCTGAAGTCGGGTACCATCTTTTCCTTCGATCAGATGAGCCACCAATTTGTCTCATATTTTGTCAGCAGCCGGTGCCCCCGGAAGGGTTCGGAGTCCCTCATCAACATCAAGCAGAGGGAGGGGGAGTCCATTCGGGCCTACATCAACTGTTTCAATGTCGCCGCACTGGAGGTCTGGAACTTGGACCAGTCGGTAGCGATGGCCACTCTGAAGGGCGGCCTTCAGAAGAATGACCTTTTGTTCTCCCTGGAGAAGTACCCCAAAAATTTTGCTGACCTATTGGCTCGGGCTGAAGGGTACGCCCGAGCGGAAGAAGCCTTCAAAATGAAGGATGAGGAGACCGTGAGAGAGCGGCAGGCGGGAGACTCGAGTAAGCCCGCAGTTGAAAAAGGGGTGAGAGAAGCTCGACCACGTTCTCGAACTCCTCCCGGGCACAAGTGCATCCAGACTCCTCCTCGAGCACGCAGGCAGGGAAGCCCGGAGTGCCGAGCTCGGTGGGGCTCTCCCCCAGAAAGGTTCCGCAACTATGCCCCCCTCAACGCATCGAAAACCCAAGTGCTGATGGAGGTCAGAGAGCAGCTCCCTAGGCCAGAGAGGATGCGCACGCACCCCAGAAGTGCAACCCCAACAAGTTCTGTCTCTACCATCGTGCCACGACCACGATACAGATGAGTGCATTCAGCTTCGAGACGAGATCAAGGAGCTCATCAGATGAGGTCACTCGACAGGTTCATTCGACACCGACCTGAGGGCAGAGAGGATCGGCCAAGGGCCCTACCGCAGCCTGAGCCATCGAGGAGGGAAGAGCAGCCTGGAGATCGGCCTCCAATCGGGATCATCAACTCCATCACTGGAGGATCTCAAGGAGGAGCAGACCTTCCATGACCATGGGACTCGAAAATCCTGTAAATGTATTACTAACGACTTTGCTTTCAATCAAAATCCCTTTCGACTTTGCATGTCTTTCCCTTTTGGCATGGACTTGTTACGACCGAGGATAACCCCTTCAAACGATCAAAACAAGGTCATGTTAGGAACAGAAGGAGAACCTCATCCTAACATGAGCAAAATGAAAGTCCGATTATTTTAAGATCAGATCGGGGGAGAGACCCATATAACGGTCCTTATGTGCCCCCACGGCCATGTTAGGAATAGGAGGAGAACCTCATCCTAACATAAGCCAAGTCAAAGGCCTGATTCTTTTAGACCGGATGGGGGAGAGGCCCTACAATGCCCTAATGTGCCCCCACAGCCATGTTAGGAACAGGAGGAGAACCTCGTCCTAACATGAGTGAAGTTGAAGGCCCGGTTCTTTCAGACGGATGGGGGAGAGGTCTTACAGCGCCCTTATGTGCCCCTACAGCCATGTTGGGAACAGAAGGAGAACCTCGTCCTGACATGAGCAAAGTCGAAGGCCCGATTCTTTTAGATCGGATGGGGGGAGAGGCCCTACAATGCCCTAATGTGCCCCCACAGCCATGTTAGAACAGGAGGAGAACCTCATCCTAACATGAGCGAAGTCGAAGGCCCAGTTCTTTCAGACCGGATGGGGGGAGAGGCCAAACAGCGCCCACATGTGCCCCCACAGCCATGTTAGGGACAGGAGGAGAACCTTGCCCTAACATGAGCAAAGTCGAAGGCTCGGTTCTTTTAGACCGGATGGGGGAGAAGCCCTTGCAACGACCCTTATGTGCCCCCACAGCCCCGTTGGAAACAGGAGGAGAACCTTGTCCTAACCTGAGCTGAGATCGACTACGTCAAGAACAGAAGGAGAACCTCATCCTGACGATGACAAAACCCGGCTGCCCAACAAAATTGGATAAGGGGAAAAGTCCCCTCAATGGCACCTCTACACTTCTATGCGGCCCCTCAAAAAGCAAGGGGAGGACCCTCACTCAAAAAAGAGGAGGAAAATTAAAAAGGAAAGCGATGAATTACATCGGCAACAGATGAAAAAAAACCACACCAAAGACCTAGGGAACCTCATCTCAACAAAGACGGAAAGTTCCTACCAAACATCCTCGGCCTCTAAGAAGGCTCTCGACACAGGTCAAGAAAATAATGACCCCTTCGAGGTAATGCGGAGTTCGGACCACGAGCTCGAGCCTACGACCATGGATGACAAGAAAAGCAAATCAGCATGGCGATGACTGGGCACCTCCAAACGACGTCGACGTCGAACAAGTCAAAAGATAAAAGAAGTTCGGCGGACGACAATTTAATACAATACGTGGACGAGGTAACACAAAATCCCCTTTTCATTTCATTTGCAAAATATAAACCACGTAGCCCAGAAGGCTAAAGGAAGAAAAGCAAAACCACAAGAACAAAACAAAACAACAAAAGAGAAAATATATGCATGAAAGACGGAAGGCCAAAAAGAGCCCTAGGAAGCTCTGCTCCTTCCGACCTTGAATTATCTGCTTCACTCCTTATCAAGGACTACCTCAGATTTTCAACTTCTTCTTCTAGCTCTCTCTTTTTCAGCAGCATGTCCTGGAACACCCGACGGAGTCGCTGGCTTTCGTTCTCTGCCTCTCGATGCCTCTTTCTCAGGACCTCGGATTCTGCCTCCACGTCCTTGACTGCCCGCTGCTCGTACACCAGTGGATCTTCAACTGCTGCAGCTCGGCCTTCCCCTCTCCAAGAGCGATGGATAGTTCTTCTGCGGTCCTTCTCAGGGATTGGAGTTCGTTGAAATTCCAAACGAAAGCAGATTGAGCCCCCTCAGCTAGCTGCCTTCGAAGGCGGGCAACCTCGTCGGTCGCCATCCTGAGCCTCTCCTTGTATTCATCCACCTGCTTGCGTCAGCCAGCCCGGTATGCATCATAGCTCACCTCGGCATCCTGGAGCTGTTGCTGGAGGTCGAGACCTTCTTCGACCACTCCCGATCGCCGTCAGCCTGAATCAAAAGTCGGGATGAACTTCCTTCCAGCTGGCCAACCCTCTCCTGGGCAGCCGACAGCTCCACTCTGAGAGAACTGATCTTGGCAACTTGAGCCCAAATCTGATCGCTGGCGTGCTTCTTGTGTTCTTCAAGCTCCTTCTCGAAGTTCGCCTTCCTCCGGTTGTACTCCATGATCCCCTTCACGTGGAGGTTCCAGAAGTGGGAGGCCTCCGTGGTGGCTTCAGAGTGACCCTCCCTCAACCTGCGAAGCTCGCCTTCCATCTTCTTCGACCTTTTTGTCAAATGAAGAACTTCCTTCTTCAACCACTGGATCGTGGACTTCAGTGAAATCCCCTGGGGCAGGGAAGTGCTTCGGCAGGACACTGCCATCGGGAGACAAAAGCGTCAAGGCACGTCTCATTGCAGAAAGAAAAACAAAAAAGAGGAAGGAAGAAAGGAGAAGCCACCCCGACGAAAATTCAACTTTATTGATTGAATGTTTTTCAAAGACAAAAAGGAAAGGAAAAATTACAGTAAAAGAAAAATACAAGGTTGGAGGTCTCAGACCTCTGCAGTAGGAGTTGGGGAGCTCGGTGTCCCTGGAAGGGGGACTGCGCAGCAGTAGCAGCAGGAGAGAGACCGGCCTCATCTTCAGACTCCTCGCCCAAGAAGCTGAGATCGAGCTCGAGAAATTTTTGGCCACTTTTTCCTAGCAGAGCTCGAACCCCTTGATGAATGCTTCTTGGCCGAATCTGGCGTTCAGGTCCCTCATCTCCGCAGAGGCCTTGAACTCCTCCACCGTAAGAACCCTGGCCTCTGAGACTAGGACCGGATTTGCTCCGCCAAATTGGCAACCTCGACCTCCGCCTTTCTCACCGTCTCCTCCGAGGTCTGCTTCTCTTCCTCCGAGCCTATTTTTCTCTCTCCAGGGCCTCTTGGAGGGCGACTACCTCGGCTGCCTTCTCTTCGAGACGGACGATTCCGGCCTGACGATGCTCCTCCGCCTGGATGGCGTCCCTCTTCGCCCGGTTCGTCGCCTCGATATTGGCAAGGAGCTGGTGCCCAATCTGCAAGGGTGGCTAGGGGATCAGAACAAGGGTTGGAAAGCCAATTAAATGAAGATTTGTTTACCTCGAGAAAGGACCCTAGGGAGTCCCAAACCCGCTGCTCAGGATCGATGCGATCAATCCTCTCGATGACTTCAGGCAGAATGTAGTCGTCGATCAACCGCTTGATCAAGTCCCTGTCATTGAAGGGATCTCCGGCTCTTCTTCAAACCAAGGGACTCTTCCACAGTAGCTCGGTGGCTACTCACCCTGCGGGCCACCGACTTCCTTCTCCTCCCCCTCTCGACTACGGGCGCCTCCATAGAACGGACCCCCGAAACGGAAGCCCCAGTGGGGGGACTCCTTGAAGAGGCCCGGGGAGCCAATGGTTCGACGTGCGAAGGAACGTCGACCGCAGGGGCCACCTGGACAGATGCGACCGAGCTCATCTCCTCCACTCTGGCCTTCTTTGCTGATCCGGAGGTCGCGGACCTTTTCTTTTGTGGGCCTTGAGGCCCCTGGCGAGCATCCGTGCTGCTTCGGCATCCATTCCTGAAAAAAAAATTAAAAATCAACAATGGGGTGAAAAAGGAAGAAGTGACATGCAAAAAAAAAAAAAAAAAGGAAAGAAAAAAAAAGAAGAAGGATGGAAGAAAAGAAGAGAAAAGAAAAGATGGAATACTCGCAGGATCCTGGGGGCTTAAGCCGATGTTGAACAAAAATTCTCCTTCAGAAGGTTGGGAAGGGAAGGAGCGAATAGTCAAGAAGCTTTCAGGCAGCCTGAAGGTCGTCCTCCCCCAGGCTGGGAGCCCAACGGACAGAGTCCCTCAGAGAGCCCCAAGGGGGCAAGCCCAGCCTCAAAGTCGGGCAGTGGACGAAGAGGTATTTTCTCTTCCAGTTGTGGATTGAAGAGGGAGCACCTTTTAGCAACCCCTTCTTACCAAACTGGGGGGAGAAATACGATTAGTCCTTCGCCGAAGGGTGACGCTTGAAGATGTAAAAATGCCTAAACAAAGAAAGGGATGGCTGAACTTCGACTACGTGGCAAAGGGAGAGGAACCCTATCAAAAACCTAAAGGAATTCGGAGCAACTGAAGCTAAAGAGATATCTAAGAAGCAGAAAAGGGCGATGACAAAGGGTGGAAGCGGAAGCCAGAGTCCAGCATGGAAGGCCTCCTGATACAGGCAGAAATGATCGGTGGGGGAGTGCTAGCCCGGTCGGAGGGGTCAGGAAGCTCCAGATCGTACTCCGGAGGAACTCCATACTGAACCCTTATCAGTAGGAGTTCATCCGGAGTCAGAGAGTAGGGAATGGCACCCGGCACAAAAATTGGGCGAAGCCCAGCCCCAGATGTGGGTTCATCTACAGAGTGGGGGTCCTGGGGGGCTGAGGGGGAAGAACTCTCGGAACCGCTAGAGGCGGAGGTGCCGGAAGATATTTCGAATGATTTCAAATGAAGACCCTAAAGATCTCGGAGAAATCAGGCGGGACAAGGGATGAGGGGTCGCGGGAGACCAAATCAGAGGAATGCGACAGAAGAAAATGGAGGAGAAAAGGCCCCTAAATGGCAAGAAGAAAAATGAAGGTTCCGAGACTAACCTAGATCACTTTGAAGGATGTACAGGGGCGAGGACAGGGATGACTCGAAGGATGCCTAGGGCCAAAGAAGACACCAAGGAGGGTCAGGGCTCTCGAAGAAAAGGCGGACACCGATAGAACTTTCAGGCAGAATAGGGCCCCTAAAGGCGGAAGGGAGGGTTTAAATAGATCCTGGGATCCGATGCCATAATGATCGCGAATCCCCCCAGGCCAACCCGTGCTCGACACGTGTCCCACTCACCACGACAGGCGGCTAAAAGTGGCTGACAGCTGATGGAGCCATTACTGCACCATACCTGGGCCAATGTACCAGCAAAAATTCCGAAAGGTCCCTTCGAATCACCCCAATTCGAAAAGACTCCAGCACGCGCGCATTTAATGCCAAAATGTCTGGAGGCGATCGTGCACAGGATTCAAAGGGACAACTTCGGCTGCAAAATTTTTCTGTACTTCCTTCATTCAAAATTCGAACTCGAAAGTAGGGGGACTGGTGTTCAGTATAAAATACCCCCCAGCCGAAGTTCGTGACGGGAGTGACCCTCCGGGGATCCAACCGACTTTCGACCTCCGACAACGTCTCTTCAAACCTCCCAGGCGGCCGAGCCTCCGCAACACTCCCAAGTTTTGCCGACGGACAGGACCCCGCCAGTGTCTACCAGATTCTTCACGATGTCCGGACTCCTATGAAAGCTGGACCTCATCCCCGACTCCGACTACAGGCGGACTTCGTCTGGACTCCTATGGGAGCCGGACTCCGCCCACGACTCCAATTGCAGGCAGACTTCGTCTGGACTCCTACGGGAGTCGGACTCTGCCCACGACTCCAATTGCAGGCAGACTTCGTCCGGACTCCTACGAGAGCCAGACTCCGCCCATGACTCCAACTGCAGGCAGACTTCATCCGGACTCCTACGAGAGCCAGACTCCGCCCACGACTCCAATTGCAGGCAGACTTCGTCCGGACTCCTACGGGAGCCGGACTCTGCCCACGACTCCAATTGCAGGTAGACTTCGTCCGGACTCCTATGGGAGCCGGACTTCATCCTCAACTCCAATTGCAGGAAAACTCAGCCCGGATTCCTATGGGAGCCAGATCTCATCTCCGACTCCAGCCACGAGAAGACTCCACCCGGACTCCTACGGGAGCCGGGCTTCGTCTCCAACTTCGATCGCTGGTAAACTTCGTCCGGACTCCTACGGGAGTCGGACTTCGCCCCTGACTTTAATTGCAGGTGACTTCGCCTGGACTCCTACGGGAGTCGGACTCTGCCCACGACTTCACCTGCAGACTCCGCCCGGGCTCTTACGGGAGCCGGACTCCGCCCATGACTTCACCTGCAGACTTCATCCGGACTCCTACGGAGTCGGGCTCCGCCCATGACTTCACTTATAGGTAAACTTCGTCCGGACTCCTACGGGAGCCGGACTTCACCCACAACTTCAATTGCAGGTAGACTTTGTCCGGACTCCTATGGGAGCCGGACTTCGCCCCCAACTCCAATTGCAGGAAGACTCAGCCCAGACTCCTACGGGGGCTGGATCTCATCTCTGACTCCGACCGCAGGAAGACTCCGTCCGGACTTCATCCCCGATCTCAACTGCTAGAAGGCTTCGCCCGGACTCCTACGGGAGCCGGGCTCCATCCTCGACCTCGACTGCTGGTAAACTTCATCCGGACTCCTAAGGGATCCGGACTTCGCCCCTGACTTTGATTGTAGGTAGACTTCGCCTTGGCTCCTACGAGAGCCAGATCTCGTCTCCAACTCCAGCTACGGGGAGACTCCGTCCGGACTCCCATGGGAGCCGGACCTCATCCCCGACTTCGACTGAAGGAAGACTTCATCCGGACTCCTACGGGAGCCGGACTCCGAGCTCCTCTCAGACGGGTAGCTAACCACCTCTCTCCGCCAGACACTCCAGTCGAACTTCGGCCGACAGGCCTGGACCCCCTGGCAGGCCGCAGCAACAGCCACGACTTTGCTCCACTTCCTGTGATGGATTCCACGCAGCTCCATCACTCCCTGGCAGACCGCAATAATGGCCATGATCCTGCTCCACTTCCTGCGATGGATACCGTGCGATTCTTCCATCCTCTGGCAAGTCGCGACAACGAACGCCGCTCCGCTCCCCGCGACAGACTCCACGTGGCATGTGCCGGTTGTAGCCACGATTTCACTCCACTACTCTTTGCAACAAACTCCTCCTGACTCTGGGCAGCCCACTGCCAGACGGTTACAGACATCGCTATCAGTCTATTGCTCCCTCTGTCTATAAAAGAGGGACCCCAGATATGTTATTCTCTAAGCTCTATTTTCTATCCCAAAACTCTGCTAAAATTTTCGTTCGAGCACTCCATTCTTGTTGAGGCAGAGAACTGACTTGAGCGTCGGAGGGTCTTGCCGGAGCAACCCCATCTCCGGTTTAGACTTCTTTTGCAGGTCCCGACGGCGACCGCGACTCCCTCGACTCTAGCTTCTCTGATAAAGACGGATTTTTGCACCAACAGGTTGAAAGTCTTATTGAATTTGATGTAAGGCCTATGAATCATTGTTGAATTTATTGAGATATTAAAGAAAAATTTAGATCGTTATATTTTGGATTTAAATTATTGATTATTTTTCGCTGTTGTTTTAAGATAGCATGATAAGATGCCTTGCATGCTTATGGGAAGAGTTTTCTATGAGTATATGGTGGTTGCCATGACGCTCGATTCATAATTTCGGATCGGGGGTGTGACAATAAATTTGGTAGAAGATTTGAATCAAAGCTGAAGTCATTTTCGCTCCAACGGGGCCTGCTTGGGTTTGAAGTTCATATTTTTTGATATGTCAGGTTCCCAAATTGAGCAAGGTGCAGGAGCAAACATCCAAACACCCAAAACATGATAACTCTGTTAGTTAATTATGCCCTCAACACATTTGTCACAAGAAAAGGAAAAAACTAAGCCCTCGGCGTGTTATAAACAAACATTATGCAGACTTTAGCAACCAACTCCACATAAAATTAGTTGACAACCACATATAAATTATCGTGAAAAATGTAGTTCAATAATTTGTTGGATTTGTCATTTATGTGGCCCATATAAGGATTAGTTGTTGGAGAACTCTAGGTGGTATGCAACTATCCACTAACTCTAGTTATGCCTAAGGTAGTTTTCTTAATGTAAAGAAACCATCAATATTTTGGTTATCTAATAAGTGTCTCTAGTCTAGCTTATTCAAATCTGTGAGTTCCATCGATGAATTTTTTTTACAGAGACATAGATTAGAAGGCTCTTTCTTCAAAGTTTTTTTGGATAAACTCTAATCAAATATTTGAACAATTATGGCTGGAGGTATGCATCACTAATATCTTTGCTACATAAAATTATTTTATTTGAGATATTTACTTACATTAGGTATCAGGACCATCTTTCTAGCTTTATTGTTTAGTAATTAGATCCAAATCATATATAATCTATATGGCTAATTTTTATATGTACCATATTTGTATGTTTATTTTGACATATTAAAGATTTTCAAATAATGTTGTGGTATATCCGAGTTTTGTTTTGATCATTTAAAAAAAAATACAGAAGTGAAAACAGAATCACCAATAGGAAAACCACTTTTCATGAATCTTCTGCCATAATCCTTTTTCCCAAATAAGGATAGTTGGGGAGTACATCTGATCCCCATCTGGCACTTATCTTAGGCTTTCAAATGGAAGACATTTGGATGGTAAAGATGAGCATGGATGCATAAGAGCATGAAGTGGATTTTTATTATTACTTGGTTTCTGAAAAATGAGATATTAAAGCCTCATTATCAGATTCCTAAGAAGAAGGAATCTAAAACTACTATGCCCTCCCAATATAGATAAACTAATAATAGATATAAGAGAGAGAATGGATAAAGAAAGGAAGTCACATAGAAGAAATGGTGAGGAATTTAAAGCCACTTTATCTTCCTATGGTATATAAATTAACAATTAATACAAAAGAGAATGGGTAAAGAATGAAAACCAAGGAGATAAATCATATTGTAGTTCACATGATTGGTCAAATTAGATTAATTTAATCTAATTTAGCATTTCCTAATGATTTAATTTGTATCTTTTTGCATAATATTTGATTACTTTTATTTGAATAGACTGAGATAGACACTTTACTAATATATTTTGATAGCAGCTTATGTGAACTAATTGGCTTGGCTTTATCTAAACCATAAAGGATTAACCTATTGAAAGAAGAGTTCCCTACAAACCAATCACATGTGTGATGCGATTGGACTTTTCTTTATAAATTTTTTAACTCATATAATGTCATTACTTATAAATTAGGCATGATTAGAATACACAGATATAGTAAAATTTGCTTGAAATAAGAGAACTAAATTAATAACAGAAACATTGTAGAAATAAAGATTAAGAGAAAGTGTCTCAAGATTTCAAATCCATCTTTAATCATAAGAATCATTTTTTCGATAAAAACAATTGGGACCGATAAATAGCTGCAAGCTTTCAGTGGTGTTCAAGAAAGATAGATCTATAACCTATTTCGTATACCCTATCTTGCTAGGCACAATCTGTATCCTTAGATCATGACTCATTCTCAAGTAGTCATAGGATATTCGAGAATATAGATTATAAAATGGTTAAAACTACTGTTTAAGCATGTAATTAGAATCATAGAAACTACTCACACTCGCTAAATACTTCAATAATAATAAAAGAAAAACAACCTTGGATTACTTAAATAGTTGATTGCATACAAAAGAAATGATATTCAATAATGTTTAATAAAAAAAATATAATTCATATGAAGAAAAATTTCATCTACTCTCTTAAAGATAGAAAAATCAGCCACTCATGGAAGGGACCTTACGTGCCATCACTTTCTGCATCTTTCTGTTGAAAATTATGTCCCAAAGTCAATCGTCAGTCTATTGATGGTTGAGCTTATCATTGTAATTGTATATAAATTATTAAATTAATAAATATTATTTAATTTTTTTATCACTGCATACATCTTATTTTAAACTCATGTTATGTGATGAAGTCATTAAGACTATTTGATTCAATATAAGAAGATATATTGTTTAGTTCTTAAACCTTAAGCTCACAACCAAATGATATACTATTATTAGGATGATAGCTATATCAAGTAGTGTATGCCATCTACATTGGTTGTCCTCTTAACCGAAGAGTGTAGAGACATTGGCATGACATGCAAGTGAGATATAGGAGTACATCTTACTGAACATGGCCTACTACTAAGCACTCTGTTGTCAAGAGTAGCTTGCAAAGTATATGGGTATAAGTGTCCCTCCGACCTGAGATCACCACGGTGAATTGCAAGCGACTCATTGTGCTTTGGGGCTGGACTACCTGAATTTTTAATTCAGTACATGAAAAATTTTTGGGCACAGTTAAGTACTTGTAAAGTCGGTGTATGAGTCAAGATAAAATTGACCCATCCTAATAAGGAGTTAATGTATCACTATGTTTCAATTCAGTAAAATCTCGGTGGGGATAATCCATGTGATGGATCTGAAAAATTGAAATATAATATGAATGACCATATTAGGATTGACAGTTAAATCCTAGGTCACCTTGAGCATTTGGATCAAAAGAATAAATTATACGGTAACTATATACTAATGGTTCTTGAATGATGCTTTGCAATCTTTTGACCTATCCGAATATCGGATATCATTGCTAGATAGTTACTTTTATTGGTATAAAAAGATTATTCGTATACTACTGACTTAGGTTTGAACCTATAGGTCACACTCAAAAAAAATTTCTGACTGATCATATGGCTGATCAATTTATTAAAAATCATTCTAAGATAAAATAGTCAATTCGATTGATGATTAACCCTATGCAAAAGTTGTAATAAATCAATTCATTAATTATTGATAAATTATAAGAAGATTGATTAGTAATTAGATTACTAATTAGTTTATTTGATTGAGTATTGAGCTTTGGATCAAATCTAATTGAATTAGATTCAATTTGATTTGACCCGATTAGATTATGAGATGACCTAATCGTTAAGGACATTCGATTCTTGATTTGATCAGAACTTGAGCTCAATTAATTTTTTATCTGATTTAAATTTAATCAAAACTATTATTATCTAATTAGATTAGATTTAGTAATCTAATTGGGTCTAACTTAATTCGGTTGGGTTAAGAACCTAATTGGATGAGAAAATCAATTCAAATTCAAATCGTAGCGCCTCCCTTCTCTACACCCTCTTATTCTTCATGCGAAAAATTTTTTACGTGAATTTTTTACTCATGCCCAGAAGTAGTTCCATGCCCACATCTAATATTTTTTGAATTAAAAATTAGTTGGTTTAAATTTGAGTTCAAATGGATTTGAATTTGAATAAAAATCTAGAGTCCAAATTGAGTTGGACTCTTCTCTTCACGGTATCACCTTTCTCCACGCACAAAGTATTTTTGTGTGAAATTTTTTATGCCATTCTGATATTGGTTGACCACTTTCTATATTTTCAAGAAGAAGATAAAGTTTAGTTCAAAATTTAATTTAAATTTGATTTGAATTGGTGATAAGGATCAACCAATATTTAAATTAAATCGAAACTACCTCTTTCTTATCCTTATCTTCTATAGGATGCCACCCTTAAGAAGGGATCAATTTTGAATGACAAAAAAGGTAATTTTAACATGAGAAACCTCAAGTTGGGGTGTGAAAAGCTGAGATTGGGTTGGGCTTTCGTGTGTGAGAAATAGATGAAGTGATCTTCCTCTCAGGTATGAGGTGTAGGGTGGGTTCTATGTTTTCAACTCTAGATTTTGTGAGAAGAAACATTCAAGAGTGAGTCTTGTCCAATCTCTCACACCACCACCTTCTTATAAAGTTTTATCTTCTGTTCAAGAGATCCAAAAAAAGGAGCTTGGATCAGCCATCCAGAGCCTTTGACGCGAGCTAGCACTCCCACGAAGGAAGATTGATCAGGACTTCGAGTGGATGATCTGTAGAGATCGAATGACCTGTGCGGCTGCTCGATATCAGTGAAAGGTTCATACCACACCTACTAGTAGTAGAGATCATCAACCCATGAAAAGGTGATGAGTTCTGAACTCAATCGATGTAATCTAAAGATTAGATCTGATTCAGGACATCGATGTGATCAATGTAGTTTTCTATTTTATATCAGATTTTATATATAAATTTTTTATATCATAAATCTTTAACAGTAGTTTAGATCTAATCCAAAGTATATTTAGAAGATTAAAATATTTAATTTTTTATTTTTTACTGTAAAATTTTAAAAATACATGCTTTGAACTATCCATTTTTTCTTCAAATGATATCAGAGCTCGATTTCTTATGACATAAATTTTTTGCATATAACATGATATTATTTGTATTTAATTTATAATTTAATTTAGATTAGATCTGATATATAATATTTAGATCTAAAATTAGTTATAGATCTAATTGCACAAACTAATATAAGATTGTCCTACTGTAAGGTTTATCCCTTACAGTGCAAAGGTTATCCTAGTTTGTGCTGATCTTTATAAAATCTAATTTTAATTCTTTAGATTAAATTTAAATAATTAATTTAGAATCTAAATAGTTAAGCAATCTGATTGGATAGATCTTCATAGCCATTCGATCATAGGAGAAATCAGGATTTCACAACCCTATTTACCCATTCGATGGGACCTCCTATGGTGTGTAGGGATGCTGCATGATTTTTTTCATGATGATGAACAATGAAAAAAATTTTAAAACTTTATTTTAGATCTAAAATAATATATATTAGATTAAAATTAAGATTTTAATCATTAGATGATTGATTATAAAAATATTTTATAAAATTAAAAATTATTTTCAAACATCGAATTCGAACCCATATTAGCCTAAAACTTAATTGAGAATTAAGCAATCTAGATTTGAGAATCAATGATCTAAGATATTAATTTCATAATTCATGAGTTAATGGGTTAGCTCGAGTCAAGTCCATTTAACTGGATTAAATCTAGGATTAGAAATCATTGATAATGGACCATGTTAGTAATTGATAAAATCTAATTAAAAGTTAATTCTAATTGGATCAATTTCTTCTCTTGATCAATTTTAATAGTTGTAGTTGGTCAAGTCCATGTCTTTGATTAGACCAATATGGATTTTGATCGTAGCTCCATGGTCGAACCCAAGTCTATAAGTTGATCAAATTGAAAATGACTAACCAGTTAGTGTCTAAGATAAGTATGGCAGCTTTGATCGATGGTCATTAATTAGGAGCTACTTGCATAGATTGAGTCTATGTTGAGTTAATGGCATATCCCTCCCATTGATCTCACTTACCTAGCTAACATGGTGAATCATATTTTGATTACATCACTTAATGATTAGGGTTGACCCATGCTAATAGAAAATCAGTATGACTGATTTAGGTGCCCCTAGTTCAACTAGTCTTGAGTCATCTTCATGACTGATGAAGTCAATAGGAGGATTTATGATTGGTTGGCTGGATCAGCTTATGCCTAATCTTCTTTAATCTGATTTGGTGAAGTCAGTGGAAGGATTAAGATTAACTGGTCAAATCTTTTCTCATCTCTCAATTCAACTAATTAAATCTTCTAAAATTGTTAGGTCTCTAAAATGAAATAGTTATGATGATAACTAGATTATAGCCTCTCATTAAGTTGGATGATAATGAGTCCAATAGTTTAGATGATCATTGGAGGTGCCACATGTTTGGTGCTCATCTAACTATCAGAATTATCATTCATAATATATTGATTTAGTTGTGTCTTTCTGATGATAGTCAAGTTGGCTAAGCCACACTCGGGCTTGGTCATTCATTTGTTAGATGTACTAAATTCTGGCATGTTAATGGTTGGACCTAACCAATGTTGAAAAATATATTTCAAAGTCAATCGTCACCTGTTGATGATTGTGCTCATCTTGTAAATTGTATATAAATTTTTATTAATAAAAGTTATTTAGCATTTTCATTACAAATTATCCATCTTTGAACTTTTGTGTTGTAATGAAGTTCTTAGGATTAGAATTAATCGATAAAAGAGGATTTATCGTTAAGTCCTTAAAAGTATTCACGACCAAATGATATGCTATTAATAGAACGATAGCAATATTGAGTATAGGTCATTGTGCACCACATGAGTTGATTGTCCTCTTAACTAAGGAGTGTGGAGATATTATTATGGCATGCAGATGAAATATAGGAGTATATTCGCATCGAACGTAACCATTTGTTGAGCACTCTGCTGTCAAGAGTAACTCGTGAAGGGTATGGATATAAGTATCCCTCAGATTTGAAACCACCATGGTGACTTGTAAGCAACTCACTGTACTTTAGATTTGAACTTCTGTGTTATAATGAAGTTCTTAGGATTAAAATTAAAAGATAAATGAGGATTTATCGTTAAGTTCTTAAAAGTATTCACGACCAAATGATATGCTATTAATAGAACGGTAGCAATATTGAGTATAGGTCATTGTGCACCACATGAGTTGATTGTCCTCTTAACTAAGGAGTGTGGAGATATTATTATGACATGCAGATGGAATATAGGAGTACATTTGCATCGAACGTAACCATTTATGAGCACTCTGCTGTCAAGAGTAACTCGTGAAGGGTATGGATATAAGTATCCCTCAGATTTGAGACCACCACGGTGACTTGTAAGCAACTCACTGTACTTTAGTACTAGACCATTTGAATTTTTAACTCAGTGATGGAAGGATACTGGGTGTAGTCAAGTACTTATGAAGTCAGTGTATGAGTCAAGATGAAATTGATCTCCCTAAATTAGTAGAGATATACATCAGTGTATTTCAATTTAGTAAAATCTTGACCCGAATAATCCATGAGAAGATTTGAAAAGTTAAAATATAATGTAGTCGACTTAATTAGGATTGACAGTTAAACCCTAGATCATCTTAAGCATTAAGGTCAAAGGGATGAATTATATGCCAACCATATGCCAGTAGGTTCCAGAATGTTGCTTTGCAATACTTCTACCTATCCGATCGTTGGTCACCATTGCTAGATGGTTACATCGATTGATATAGAAAGTTATTCATATGCTATCACTTAGGTTCAAATCTATGAAATTACATGCATTAGAAGATTTGATCATATCTGATGGCTGAAGGGTCCAATTAAATAGTGACTCTAGTGAGGAGTCCCACTAGGACTGAAATTCTGGAGGAAAGTCCCACTGAGATTGAAACTCTACTATTAATAGAGAATTAATTAGTAATTATATTATTAATTGACTCAATTTGATTGAGTAAAGAGCTTTGAATCAAATCTAATTGAATTAGATTCAGTTCAACTCAGATTGAGTTTGATATGATCAATCCTGATTATAAAAAAAATTTGATCTTGATTCGATCAGGATTTGAACTTGGCTAATTCCTATTGAATTAGAAATTTGATGAGATATTTAAGTTTCTAATTAGATTAAGTTTATTTCTATCAATGGGTTCAATCTAAATTCGATTTGGATTAGAATCAGATTAGAAATGAAGAGTCCTTGTCAACTTGGACTCTATCCTTATCTCCTTGCGCCACACTTGGACTCATGCCCACATCTCCATGCCAAATTAGATTTGGCTTGATCTTTTTAGTGTCAAAGTAGTTGACCCAATAAGGGTGGGTGGCAATGATTGATAAGTTATAATCTTATCTCCTGCCTAATTCGAATGCAATCCGAATTGGAGATAAGATGTAAACTAGAAAAGAAATTTTTTATATATGAAAGATTATTGGCACCTTTATGATTTTTTTCTATTTTTCTTGAAGAGCCCTTTGGCATGAGAGACCTCAGAATCCTTGTCCATGCCATAGTGATTTTTTTAGAATTTTTTAGGATGCCAAAAGTAGTTTTGGTGTGGACTCTTGGTGCCTTTCCCTTGGTGAAACCCTAATTCCTAGTCTATAAAAAGGGTGGTCCTCCTCTTTGGTGTCATGCTTCTCTTCTCTCTTGCTGGTGTTTGTTGGGAATAGTATCCCAAAGCCAATCGTCAGTCTGTTGATGGTTGTGCTCTTTTTGTATTAGTATATGAATTATAAATAAATAAAAATTATTTTGGTATTTTTCATCATAAATTGTTTCATATTCTAATGAACTCCTGTGTTGTGGTGAAGTCCTTAGGACTATTTAGACTCGACAAAAGAGGATTTGTCATTTAGTCCTTAAACCTGTTCGCAACCAAATGATACGTTGTTACCAAGGATGACAACATTTATCAAGCATAGGTCGTTGTGTGCCATATGGGTTGGTTGTCCTCTTAATCAAGGAGTGTGGAGACACTGGTATGGCATACAGGTGAGATATAAGGGTACATCTGCACTGAACGTGACTGACTCTGAAGTTATTTCTACTGTTAAGATTTGCTCCGATAGGATATGGGTATAAATGTCCCTCCAACCTGAGACCGCCATGGTGACTTGCAAGCAACTCACTGCACTTAGGCACTGGACTACCTGAATTTCTAATTCAGTGACGGAAGGATGCTGGGTGTAGTCAAGTACTTGACTTGTCGGTGCATGTATCAAGATGGGATTGACCACTCCAGTTCAGGAGCTGTGTACAGACATGTTTCAATTTAGCAAAACCTTGGCCAGGGTAGTCCTAGTGAGGAGTCACAGGACTGTTTGAGTTGAGCATGATTCGATGATCTGATCCGGGTTGACAGTTTAACCCTGAGTCATCCTAAACACAGGGGTCAAAAGGGATGAATTATACAGTAATCATATTCATGTAGGTTCTGAGTATTGCAATTGCAACTATTTGACCTATCTGGACATCGGGTACCATTGCTAGATGGTCACTTCGATTAGTACAGGAATTGGTTCTTGTGCTACCGGTTTAGGTTCGAACCTGCGGGGTCATACACATTAGAGGTTCCTATCTGATCTGATGGCTGATGAAGAGTCCTAATGCTCATGGACTATGAGTCCTACATATTTGGGGCTCTATGATGAGAATCAGGATTCTCTGATCATGAGTACCAACATTTTGGGTACCGGGGTCAAGAGTCCCACTAGTTTGGGACTTTTTGATCAGGGTTTCATATCGATGGTCTCTGATGCCCGATTGCCCATCGGATTTGGACTCAGTATTTATGAGAGATTTAATTAGTAATTTGATCACTAATTAACTCAATTTGATTGAGTAATTATTTTTGGATCAAGTCCAATTGAATTGGATTCAGTTGGGTTTGACCCGATTAGGTTAAGTGTTGACCTAATCGCTAAGATATTTTGGTCACTGATTTGATCAGGTGTTGGGCTTAGTCAATTTTTGATTTGATTAAAATTTTATTGAGCCTAATTAAGCCTAATTAAGTTAGGTTTAACTTAGTCTAATTGTGCCTAACCTATATTGATTAGGTTGGCTCAATTAGGTTGAAACCACTTTGACCACATCTCCCTGTGCCACCTCTCTTATCTGTACCCATTTGAATTCATGAGAAATAACTTCTCATGAATTTTCTCCCATACAGAAGCCATCCCACATCCCTTCTTTGTGCATAATTTTGAATGGATAAAGATGAGATTGGTTGGCCATTCAAATTCAAAAGATGTTTGAATTTGAATGGTTAACAAATCCCTGTGCCACCCCTTTATTTTGTGCGCCACTTCTTCCACACGAGAAAAGGTTTTCGTGAAAATTATCCATGCACAAAGTAGCCCACCCCCTCTCTTCTCACGCCAAGAGTGGATAAACATGAGTTGGTTGCAATTTGAATTCAAATTCAATTTAAATTCAAATAAGCAACCACTTATCTTTATCCTCTCATGCGGAGAAAACACTGCAAAGATGCATTTTGCACTATTTTTAAAAGGAAGAGAAGATAAGGCATGCGCTAATCTGATCCTAGAGAGAAGGAGGGTGTGAGGAAGCTTTCTACGTGAATTTGAAAAGTTCAAAAATTTCGAGAGGAAAGAAAAGAAAGAGAGTGGGTGCAGGGTTTTCTGTGTGTACCCTAGGATTACTGCTTAGGGTTCAAGAAGTGAAAAAGTGAGCTACGAGTGTCGTGAGCCCACCAAATCTAAGGGAGAGATTCATCAACCTCTCAAGCACTTTTGTTGATGATCCAGAGTATCTGAAGAGTCGGCAAATCAAGATCGAAGGTGTTCGATCAACATCGATCGTCGAAAGGGTTCTGCCATGAACTAGCATTCATGAGGAGCCAATCAAACTGGGAGCTTCGTGTGAATGATCCATAGAGGTCAGACATACTGTGTGGCTGTATTGTGATGATCAGACCCTCCCGACGGTGATCAGATTGTGGCGATCGACTACCCGCACGAAGGTAATATGTTCTGAACACATAACAGTAAAATATTTACTGTAGAAGTTTAAATTTTAAATTTAAAATGCATGCTATATATATCATATTTAGATCCTTATGTAGGATAAATATATGTTAATTAATTAAATTAATTAATAATTTTTATTATAAAATTATAATTTTGAAAAAGTTTTAAAATTACCATTTTACCCCTACACGAAATTTCACTTCTAATGGTATCAGAGCAAGATTTTAAAATATGATATACATTTGCATGCATAGATTAAGTAGTAATCTAAATATTTAAATTTAAAATTTAAATTTTGAAATTTGTTCGAAATTCAAAATTTAGAAATTTGAAATTCAAAATTTAAATTTTGAATTTTGAAATTTGAAATTTGAAATTCAAAATTCAAAAATTTAAAATTTAAAATTTAAAATTTGAAATTTGAAATTTGTTTGAAATTTCAAATTTGAAATTCAAAATTTAAAATTTGAAATTTGAAATTCAAAATTTGAAATTTGATATTTGAAATTTGTTTGAAATTTGAAATTCAAAATTTCAAATTTCAAATTTCAAATTTAAATTTTGAAATTGGTATATTTAGATATACTTAATCCAGTAGCAAGTAGTCTAATTGGGTTGGTTGCCATGGTCTCCGGTCATAGGAGAAAAGAAAGGTTTAAAGGCCCTCTCCTCCCATTCGATGGGTTCTCCTATGGCGGTAGGGGTACCGATGCGATTATATCCCATACAAACGAAGCAGCGAAAGACTTTATTGTAAAGGTTCAATTGTAAAATTTATCATGAATGTGTTAGATTAGATCTAAAGGAATATTCATGATTTATTTTATTGAGTTATTTTCTATTATGTAATTAGCAATAGGATTGCTGTTTATGAAATATGCTAATTCATTTGTGAAATGAGTCAACACATTTGGTGAACAGAAAATAAAATCTTTCAAATTTAAAAAATTATTTTCGAAATACCAAACCCTGACCCATCAGCCCAAATACTTAATTAAAAGAATTAAGTATTATCTAGTTGGTCTAGAATTATGAATTAAGACCTAAGATAATTGCATAAACTTGTGGGTCAATGGGTTAGATGGATTAAGTCCATAATTGGGTTAGACCTAAGGTAGCTTAAGATATGGACTAAATTAGAGTAATTGGTCAAATCTAATCAAAAGTTGAATTAGATTAGGTCAAGAACACTCTAGACTCAACTCTAATAGTTGTAGTTGAATGGGTCCATGTCTTTAACTAGACCAAGATGGACTTAATTCATGGCTACGTGGTGGAACCCTATTTACTAAGTTGATCAAATTAAAACTAATGAACAGTTGGTGTCTAAGGTAAGTTCGGCAGTCTGACCAGTGGTTTTTAAGTGGGAGCTACTCGCATTGATTCGATCTTTGATGAGTTAATGGCATATCCCACCACTGATCTCACTTACCTGACCAACCTGGTGAGTTAGGTTTTGATTAGATCACTTGGTGATTAGGGCTCACCCATGTCATTAGGTAAATCAGTGTGACTGATTTAGGTGCTCCTAATGCTGGTTTTAATTAAATTCTTTTTAATCTGACTTGGTGAAGTCAGTGGGAGGATTGAAATTGGCTGGTTAATTTCTTCTCTTCTATCCTTTAATAAAAATCTTCAAAAATTATTAAGTCCCTAAAAATGATTAAGTTATAATGATAACTAAGTCATAGCCTCCTATTAAGTGAGTGATAATGAGTCCATTAGTTTAATAATCACTGGAGGCCCAAAGGCCTAGTGCTTATTGACTAATGGAAGTATCATTCATAATATGATAATTTGGTTGAGTCTTTCTGATGGTGGTCAGGTTGGCCGGCCAAAATCGGGCCTGATCATTTATTGGTCCAATTCACCAAATCTAATCATGTTAATGGTTGGACCTAACCAGATCTTTTCAGTGGAGGCCAAAGCCTACCGATTAGGTTCTGGGGCAAAATTAATTACTAGAAGTTGTTTAGAGAAACAACTGGTTATGAACCTACCCATAGATGCACATGGGTTGACCAACCAAAGTTAGGCTTGTGTGTAGTCTGTGTGGATTCTAGTACCCACTAAGGAATTAAAGTAATTCCTCGAATTGGAGGTTGAGGCTACCAGTTCATAAAAATACTAGGAGAAACTTTAGACTAAAGTCCAAGTCTTTAGTATTAATAAGTTATATACTAATAAAGATCTGATTTTTCTTTATGCAGCTATGGCCACTACCCTGTCGCTCCGATCATTATTAGATAATGACAAGCTCATGGGATCTAATTTTGATAGCTGGTATCGAAAATTGAAAATCATCCTTGAGCATGAGCGGATCCTTTATGTAGTAACGGATCTGGTACCTGAGGAGCCAACCTCGAACGCTAGAGGGGCGGTCTGAGACACTTACCAGAAGTGGCTCAATGACCGCACCACCATTCGGTGCATAATGCTGGGGCAATGAATGATGAGTTCAGCCGTAGGTTCGAGAATGCCCAGCCACAGGAGATGCTTCAAATGTTGAACGACTCCTTTGGCATGCCTGACGATGTTGAAAAGCACAAAACTAGTTGTGCTATTTTCAATGCTCGAATGAGGGATGGGGCTTCAGTCACTGATCATGTACTGTACATGATCGAAATGATTGAGCGCCTAAGTAAACTGGACTTTTTCTTGCACGAGCAGCTCGGTAAGGATGCGATCCTTGATTCTTTGCCCAAGTCCTCCCTCCCCTTCCTTACTTATTTTTGGATGATAAAGCCTGCAATGAACTACCACGGCTTGTTGGGGTTGCTGCAGAACTTTGAGAAGGACCACCAGCCCCATAAGGAGTCGGTGAATATTGTGGGAGGGTCTTCTTCTGGATGTCGACCCTTTAAGAAAGGAAAGAAGAACAAGAAGAAGAAGAATAAGAAGGTGCAGCCACATGTTGGGACGTCTGCACAGGGTCAGACTAAGAAGCGCAAGCCCGACCAGAGCCAGCGGAGTGCTTCTTTTGCAGGAAGCAGGGGCACTAGAAGAGGAACTGTCCTCTATACATTGCCTCCCTGGACCCGAACAGGCCGAAGAAGAAGCAAGGTAATTATATGAAAATACCTTGCAACTTTTTCATTTGTGATACTACTGCCTGGGTATTGGATACTGGAAGCCTTTATCATATCTATAATTCGATGTAGGGTCAGTAGGTCAGTAGGAGATTTGATGAAGGCGAGAGGTTCCTGAACGTTGGAGATGGAAGCAAAGTTCCAGTTCTAGTTTTAGGAATCATGAACCTTGTAATCAACTCTCGTAATATAATTCTGAGTGAATTTCACTATTATCTAAGTTTTTTATTAAATATTATTTCTGTAGGCCTTTTGGCTATGTACAGTTATGAATTTTTAATAAAAAAAAATATTTCAATATCATTTTGAATGGTGTTACAATATTTGTTGGACAACTAAATAATGAAATTTACTTACTATCACAACCTGTTAATATGGTTCAAACCTCCGGTAAATGCCCTAAAATGGATAATGTGTCAGAAGTCTACCTTTGGCACTGTAGGCTAGGTCATATCAATAAGAACAGGATAAACAGGTTGGCTCAAGAAAAAATTTTGAAGTTGATGATTGTGAATCACTTCCAACCTGTGAGTCCTATCTTCTTGGAAAGATGACCAAGTCACCTTTTACTGGAAAAGGTGAGCGAGCCAGTGAACTCTTGGGTCTGATACATTCTGATGTATGTGGACCCATAAGCTCAAGTGCAAGAGGTGGATATTTCTACTTCATAACCTTCACAGACGACCTATCGAGGTATGGGTATGTCTACTTAATGAAGCATAAGTCGGAGTCGTTTGAAATGTTCAAACTATTCTGAAATGAGGTAGAAAAATAAACTGAGAAGTGTATTAAAACTCTTCGATCTGATCGAGGAGGTGAATACCTTTCCAATGAGTTTCTAACAATCTTGGAGAGAATGGGATTCTTTCTTAATGGACTCCTCCTGGAACACCACAGCATAATGATGTGTCTGAAAGGAGGAATCGGATCTTGTTGGACATAGTTAGATCCATGATGGGATTTGCTGGTCTGCCGATCTCCCTCTGGAGATATGCACTCGAATCGGCTTGTTACCTTCTAAATAGGGTTTCGAGTAAGTCTGTAACCAAAATGCCATATGAGATATGGATAGGATGTAAGCCAGTACTCTCGCACCTTAGGGTTTGGGGATGTTCGGCTTATGTTAAATATTTAATTACGGATAAGCTTGGATCTAGGTCTGACAAGTGTTATTTCATAGGGTACCCAAAAGAGACCAAAGGGTATTATTTCTACCTAGCTGATGAGCAAAAGGTATTTGTCAGCCTTAAGGCAATCTTTTTGAAAAAGGAGTTCTTGGTGAAGGGACTGTTGCCTCTAAGGTCGAACTTGAAGAAGTTCGGCAGGTGAAAAAATTGACACAAGTAGCTGAACCTGAACCGGATTTGGTTAGATCAAATCCAGAGCCCATTGTTCCTGAACCCTTAAGGTGGTCTGGTAGAGTACCACGTCAATCGGACAGATACTATGGTTTCTTGGTCCAAGACGACGATCTTATCAAACTTGATGAAAACGATGAGGATCCGATCACCTACATGGATGCAATGCAGAGACCTGACTCTGAGAAATGGCTAGAGGCCATGAAATTTGAAATGGAGTCCATGAAGGTCAACGATGTGTGGACATTGGTTGACCCATCTGAAAGAGTAAAACCCATAGGGTGTAGTGGGTCTTCAAGAGAAGAGAGGCGCAGACGGAAAGGTGGAGACCTATAAAGCCCGTCTGGTTGCCAAGGGATATCGTCAACGTTATGGTATAGACTATGACGAGATATTTTCTCCTGTGGTAATGCTCAAATCCATTCGGATTATGCTTGCGATAGCTGCCCATCTGGACTATGAAATCTGACAGATGGATGTGAAGATAGCTTTCCTAAACAGAGAGCTGGATGAAGAGGTGTATATGATACAACCTGAAGGATTCACATCCACAGATGAGTCTAAGGTGTGCAAGCTACAGAGGTCCATTTATGGACTTAAGCAAGCATCCCGGAGTTGGAACATACATTTTGATAGGACGATCAAGACGTATGGCTTCGTTAAGAATGGAGAAGAGCCCTGCATTTATAAGTGGGCTAATGGTCCAGTAGTAGTATTTCTTGTATTATATGTGGATGACATTCTCTTAATCGAAAATGATGTCCCTGCATTACAAGGAATAAAGATTTGGCTATCGTCACAATTCTCCATGAAGGATTTGGGAGAAGCTTCCTACATTCTAGGGACGAGGATCTATAGGGATAGATCTAAAAGGTTATTTGGCTTATCTCAGTCTACGTACATTGATACCATGCTGAAGAGGTTCAGCATGGAGAATTCCAAGAAAGGCTATCTACCGATAGGCCATGAAATTTCTCTCTCGAAGAGGGATTGTCCGACAACACCTCAAGAGAGAGAGCATATAGGTAGAATTTCATATGCTTCGACAGTGGGATCTATCATGTATGCCATGACATGTACATGATCAGATGTGGCATACTCACTAGGGGTAGTGAGTAGATACCAATCTGATCCAGGGGAGAAACACTGAAAGGTTGTGTTGGTGTCGAATTCCATCGAAGTTGGAGAAGCTGGAGCTCGGATGACCGCGGTCGCCGTCGGGACCTGCAAAGAAAGTCTAAACCGAAGTTGGGGGTGCTCCGGCAAGACCCTCTGGTGCTCAAGTCAGTACTCTGCTTCAACAGAAATAAAGTGCTCGAGCAGAAATTTTGGCAGAGTTTGAGATAGAGTTACCAGCTTAGAGAAGAACGTATCTGGGGGTCTTATTTATAGACGAAGGGTGTAACTGACCGACAGCGATGTCTGTAACCATCTGGTAGTGGACCGCTCAAAGCCGCATGGAGTTTGTTATGGAGAGTAGTGGCGTCAGGGGTTGCTCAGGGCCACATGGAGCTTGTTGCAGAGAGTGGAGTGGGGTCGTTGTCGGGACTTGCCAGAGAGAGGTGGAGCTGCATGGAATCTGTTGCAGCGAGTGGAGCAGGATGGCGGCTTTTGTCGTGGCTTGTCAGAGAGTGGTGGAACCACATGGAATCCGTTGCAGCGAGTGGAGTAAGGTAGTGGCCCTTGTTGTGGCTTGCTAGAGAGTTTGGATCTGTCGGTTGAAGCTCGGCTGGGATGCCTGATGTTTCGAGGTTGCTGACGAATCTACTATTGTCGGACGCTTCGGGTGCTGATGTTTCAGGCGGGGGTCACCTGCTGTAGGAGCTCGGACGGAGATTTTTTGTTGACGAAGTCTGGAGAAGTCCGTCTGATGCGGAAGCTCATCTAAAGATCATCCGCCGGAGAAGTCTAGTTTTATAGGGAGCCTGGTAGGAGGTCGGCCGGCGATGGACCTCAGATAGCGCTGGGGAGGATCGACAGACATCGGAGGTGATCGGCTATCGTAGGGACCCAGTTGCTGGAGCTCATCCATCATAGAAGCTCGTCTGAAATCCATCCACTGGAGAAGTTCGGACGGGCTTCGATTCTCATGAGAGGTCGAAAAGGGGCCGCTTATTGTAGGAGCTTGGGTGAGGACCAGTTGTCGTGGAAGCTCGGAGTAGTGTCCCGCTGTAGAAGCTCGTCTAGAGCCCACTCGCTATGAGGTAGCTCGGTTGAAGTCTACCTGTAGTAGAAATTCGGAAGAAATTTATTTATAGTAGAGGCTTGAGTCAGAATTTGCTTACAGTAGATGTCTGGGATAGACAGCCCGCTGTAGGAGTTTGGAGTAGACCTTCGTAGTAGAAGTTCGGCTCTCGCAGGAGTTCGATCAGGGTCCGAAAGGCGGTCGACCGTCGTAGAAACTTGAAAGGAGTCTGGTTACTGTAGAAATCTCGTTGTCGGGGAAGCTCAGATGCTGACGAAGCCCGGAAGAAGTTCGGAGTAGGGTCGTCCGTGGCGGAAGAAGTCCAGGAGAGACTCGGAAATGGTTGGCTGTTGTAGGAGGTCGACTGTCAGTGAGGCCTAGAGGGCCTTTGGGGCGGCCCGGTGGGTGAACGCAGAAGTCCATTATCGGAGAAGTCCGGACGGCCGAGGGAGTTCGGAGAGGTGCCACATACAAGGTCGGGAGCCGGAAGAGCCCCGAAGGATCGGTCTTTTGCAAACTTCGACCGGGGGGGGGTATTTTATACCCAACACCAGTCCCCCTACTTTCGAGTTCGGGTTCTGAATGAAGAAAGTACAGAGAAATTCTCACGACCGAAGTTGCTCTCTTCGATTTTCGTACTCAGCGGTTGCCAGATATTTTGACGTTCGGCACACTGGTACTGGAATCTTTTCAGAAAAGGTTTCTTCTTTTTGGAATTCCTGCGGGACGTGGCTCTAGGTACGTGTAATAATGACTCTGTCAGCTGCCAGCCATTTCCAACAGTCTATCGAGGTGAGTGGGACACGCGGCGAGTGCAAACCGGCTAGAGGAGATCCGCAATCATTATTGCGCCGGATCCCGGGTCTATTTAAACACTTCTCCTCCTTCAGGGGTTCCACCTTGCTCGAGAAAATCCCTCGGTTCCCCTCTTCTTCCTCAGAGCTCCAGCTTCCTCTAGCATCCTTCCGGCCTTAGGCATCCTCCGGGTCGACCTCCATCATCTTTGCCATCTCCCTGCACTCTTGGGATCAATCTAGGTCAGTTTTGGAACTTTCTGACATTTTTCCATCCTTTTTCTTCGTATTCTGTTGTTTAGCTTTTTTGGAGACCTATTTGCTATTTTTCCTGATTTTTTGAGATTTTTGTGGCTTCCATTTGATCCAAAATGTCCTTTGATATCTCCTCTTTTAGCAGTTCTAGGAGTTCGTCAGCTCCTGTTCCCCATAGTACAGGTACCGTAGATGAACCCGTAGCTAGGACCGAACCCGTCTGCCCTTTGCGTCGGACACCATCCCCGGCTCCTTGACTCTGGATGAACTCTCACTGATAAGGATTCAGTATGGAGTTCCTCGGAGTACAAGCTGGAGCTTCCCGACCATCTGACCAGGCTAGCGCCCCTCCTCCCGACCTCTTCTGTCTATACCAGGAGGCCTTCCATGTCGGACTTCGCTTCTGCTGCCGTCCTTTATCGTTGCTGTCTTTCATTTTCTGAATATTTTTTAGTTTCCATCGTGCCAAACTCCTTTAGGTTTTTGATAGGGTTTCTTTCTCTTTATAGTTTAGCCGAAGTTCGGCCGACTCTTTCTTTGTTTAGGAACTTCTACACCTTCAAGCACCATCCCTCGGCAAAGAATTGGTGGTACTTCTCCCCTCAGTTCGATAGAAAGGGGTTGCTGAAAGGCGCCCCCTCTTCCGTCCATAACTAGAAGGAGAAGTTCTTCTATGTCCGATGCCCGACCTTGGAGCTAGGATTACCCCCTTGGGGCTCCCTAAGGGATTCCGTCCGTCGGCTTCTACCCTAGAAAGGGACGACCTCGAGGCCTCCAAAAAGCTCAAGGCCTATCAAGCCCCCCTCCTCCCCGACCTTCTGAGGGAACAACTTTTGTTCAACGTCGGCCTGAGCCCCCTTAACCCTGCCGGTATTTCTCCCTCTCTTTTTTTTTCTCCCCCCCCCTTTTTTTTTTTTGCTTCCCCTTCTTCCTGTTCCATTTCGGAGCCATGCTAAATTTCTTTTATCGCAGACATGGATGCAAGCGTGGCTCGAAGGTTAGCCCAGGGTCTCAAGACCCACAAGAGAAAAGATGCCTCAACTTCGGGGTCGGTGAAGAAAGCCAGGATAAAAGGGACAAGCTCGGCCGTGCCTGCTCCAATGCCCATCACCGTCGAAGCCCCTTCCGAGGCCGAACCGAAAGTCCCCGAGCTCCTTCACAGAGCCCCCCGATTGAGGGTCCCATTTTGGAGGTTCGTCCCGAGGGGGCACCCGGGGTCGAAGGGAGGAGGAGAAAGAAGACCCTAGCCCGGAGGAGTCGCAGTCGCAGGGCTACTGCCGAGGGGGCCGACAGCTCCGAGGAAGACCTGAGGGAAAATCCTTCAATAATAGGGACTTAATAAAGAGGCTGGTCGAAGGGTGCATTCTGTCCGAGGTAGTTGAGAGGATCGTCCTCGTCGATCTTGAGCTGCAGGTCTGGGACTCTCTGAGATCTTTCCTCGAAGTAGGTTAACTCATCCTTTTCCTTCTTCCTACTTCTTTAATTTATTCTTCAGCCCTTATGTCGACTCCCCGATCCTTCTTGCAGATTGGGCACCAGCTCATCGCCAGCATCGAGGTGGCGAAGATCGCCAAGAAGGAGGTAGCTCGGGCAGAAGAGGGTCGCCTAGCCGGGGCTGCCCGCCTTGAGGAGAAGATCGTCGAGGTCCTAAGCCTCCAAGAGGTGCTGGAAAAGGAGGGACAAATCTCGTCCGATCTGAGGACCGCCTTGAAGGAGGAGAGAGGGAATGCTGAAGCCGAGGTCTCCACATTAAGGGCACAGGTCTCCGAGTTGAAGGAGCAGGTTTTCGAGTTGAAAGTGCAGATTCCATCTCTGATCTCGGAGGCAAGGGCTCGAGCAGTGGAGGAGTTCAAAGCCTCCCCCGAGATGGAGGATCTGAAAGTTTAGTTTGGCCAGGATGCCTTCATTAAGGGGTTCGAGCTCTGCTAAGAGAAGGTGGCCGGGAGGTTTCCCGAGTTGGATCTCGGCTTCCTAAATGAGGCATCCGATGATGAAGCCGGACCATCCGAAGTCACTACCGGTCCTCTTCCAGCCGAGACCTCATCGACTGCCGTGGCCGCCGCTGACGATCTTTCGGGGACACCGACCCCCTTTACTTCTGCTCCAGAGGTCCAGAACCTCTAATTTTGTATTTTTCCCTTTGTGGTGATTTTTCCCTCATTCTTTTGTACTTAGAATTTATTTGATCAATGAAGTCGGATTCATCTTTACGGAGGGTCCCTCCCTTTTTTTTTATATTTTTTTCCTTCATTTTGCCTTCTTGTATTAATTTGAGTCGTGGCGCTCTTGTCCTCCGACGACAGTGTCCTACCGAAGCTCTTCCCCTGTCGGAGGGTATTTTCTTGAAGTCGATGATATGAGACCTCCAAAGGAAAGTTCGTCAGTTGACAAGAAAATCTAAGAAGCTAGAAGACGAACTTTATCGACTGAAGGAGAGCCATTCAGAGGCCACCGCGGAGGCTACTCACTTTCGGGACCTCCACAAAAAAAGTTTCATGGAATACACCAAAAGGAAAGTTGACTTCATTACGGAGCTTAAGGAACTCCGAAAACGTGCCAGTGATCGGTCTTGGACTCAGGCTTCCAAGATCAGCTCTCTTAAAGTCGAGCTGGCGGCCGCACGGGAGAAGATCGCTGGCTGGAAGGAGCTAGTCCCAGCTCACAGTCCAGACTGACCACGACCAAGACTGGTCGAAGAGGTTCTCTGACCTTCAAAAATAGCTGTAGGATGCCGAGGTGACTTATGATGCCTATCGAGTCGGCTGGAGCAAACAAGTAGAGGACTACCGAAGGAAGCTCCAAACGGCGACTGACGAAGTTGCCCCCTTCAGAGGTGGCTGTCCGAGAGAGTCCAGCCTATCCCTGCACAAGGTTCTGACGAGCTTTCTCCTTGAGGGGGACTATGGCGGAACTGTCTGTAGCCCTTGGGCGGGAGGAATCGAATTACGATGGCTGAAGGTTCAGCTAGTCCACGAGCACAGGTAATCAAGGATGCTGAGGAGAGTCTGAGGTCTTGAGGAGGAGGCTTCGAGAGTCAGAGAACGAGCGCCGGCGTTCCATCGGATGTTCCAAGATATGCTGCTGAAAAAGATGGAACTAGAAGAGGAAGTCAAAATATAAGGCAATCCATAGCAAGGGCCGGAATCGAGAGCTCGAAGTCGGAAGAAACTGGGCTTCCTTAGAGCCTCTTTTCCTTCTTTCTTTTTTTTTGGCCTTTAAGGCTTTGTGACGTGTACTTCACCAACAAAATGAAAATGAAATTATCTATTACCTTGTCCATTCTGGTATTAAATGGTTGTTTACCAAACTCCATTTGTCTTCCGTCTTGTTTGGCGTCGACGTAGTTTGTAATCCCTCTCTGGTTCTTGCTTTGAGTCATCATTCACCGAACTTCTTTTGTCTTCCATCTTGTTCGTTGCTGACATAGTTTGAAGGTTTCTGGTCATCGCCGTATCGATTTGCCCTTAAGGACTAGAGATTTTCGACAAAGGTTTGCTCGCTTGTCGAGATGAGGTCCCTTGTGCCTTTGATGTAGTTCATTTTTCACCTATCGTCGGTGTAGTTCGTCATTTTTTCTTTTCGTCTCCCCTTTTCTTCTGTGTTTGAGTGAGGGTCTTCCCTCTGCTCTTGATGGGGTTGTGAGAGTGTAGAGGAGTCATTGAGGAAGCTTTCTCCCTCGTCGATCAATCGAGTCTTTGTTTGCGTGGGATGAGGTCCTCCCCTTATTCCCGACAGTCAGTTTCAGCTCGTGTCAGGACGAGGTTCTCCTCCTGTTCCTAACAAGACTGTGGGGGCACATAAGGGCCGTTGTGAGGGCCTCTCCCTCCATCCGATCTTTAAGAAATGGGCCTTCGACTTTGCTCATGTTAGGACAAGGTTCTCCTCCTGTTCCTAACAAGGCTGTGGGGGCACATAAAGGCCGTGGTAAGGGCCTCTCCCCCCATCCGATCTTTAAGAAATCGAACCTTCGCTTTGCTCATGTCAGGATGAGGTTCTCCTCCTGTTCCTAACATACTTAATTTCATTTATATGGGGGAGTTATCTCCCGTCGTTATAAGCTCATACCAAAAGAAAGAATGCTAAATATGAAGAGAATTTTCATTAGGGCAAAGTTGTTGGTAATACATTCATAGATTTTTCGAACCCTATAACCACGGAAGGTCTGCTCCCCCCGGAGTCCCCCCGAGATGGAGTTGATAATCCCAATTGGAGGCCGATCCTCTGCTGCTCCTCCCTCCTTGGTGGTTTCGGCTGTGGCAGGGCCCTAGGCCAATCTTCCCTTTCTTCAGGTCGGCATCGAATGAATCTGTCGAGCCGACCTCATCTGATGAGCTCCTCGATCTCATCTCAAAGCTGAATACACTCCTCTGTATCATGGCCGTGGTCACGATGATAGAGGCAAAATTTGTTCGGGTTGCACTTTTCAGGGTGTGAGCACATCCTCTCCGACCTTGGAAGCTGCTCCCTGACCTCCATCAGCACTTGAGTTTTCGATGCGTTGAGAGGGGCGTAGCTGTGGAATCTCCTTGGAGGGGAGCCTCGCCGAACTCGATGGTCTGGGCTTCTCTTTTACGAGCTCGAGGAGAAGTCCGGGCACGCCTGTGCCTGGGAGGAGTTCGAGAGCGTGGCCGAGCGAAGCTCGGCCCTTTTTCAACTGTGGGCTTGCTCGAGTCTCCCACCCGTCGCTCTCTCACGGTCTTTTCATCCTTCATCTTGAAGGCTTCTTCTACTCGGGCATATCCTTCGGCCTGAGCCACAAATCGGCAAAATCTCTGGGGTACTTCTTTTCCAAGGAGAATAGAAGGTCATTCTTCTGAAGGCCACCTTTCAGAGCGGCCATCGCGACCGATTGGTCCAAGTTTCGGACCTCCAACGCAGCGACGTTAAACGGTTAATGTAAGCCTGAATGGATTTCTCCTCCCTTTGCTTGATGTTAATGAGGGACTTCGAACCTCTCCGAGGATGCTGGCTGCTAACAAAATGAGCCACAACTGGTGGCTCATCTATCAAAGAAAAGATGGTACCCGACTTCAACATCGAGTACCAGTTCCTTGCTGCTCCCTTCAGGGTGGATGGAAAAGCTCGACACAGAATGGCATCTGGCGTGCCATGAAGCAGCATCATTGTTCGAAAGGCCTCCAGGTGATCGATCGGGTCTGAGGTCCCATCATAGCTTTTGAATTGGGGGAGCTTGAAGTTTGGCGGGATCGGTTCCTACATGATCATTTGAGAGAAGAGAGGGTCAGTACAGATGTCCTCACCATAAGCAGGGGGAGCGTGGCGGAGTTCTTCGATCCATCGGTTCATCTCTTGGAGCCTTCGATCCAGGAAGTCCTCTCGACTATGGGTCTCGAGGGTCTTCGGCAGAATGGAGGTAGAGATCCTCGGGAGTAGAATCATGATCGGACTGAGGGCTCTCCACCCTCAGATTTATCTTTTCGAGAAAGATGGGGCGACTGGCCCAAGTGGCCTACCCTACTGTCGGATTTTGAAATTCCGATGACATTCTCTCCAACCGCACCGATGCCTGCGGCTGTTCTTGCTGTTGCATGACCTGCACCGCTTCAGTGAGGCCTTTGACTTGCTGAACCAGCAAGTCAAATTACTCCACACCGACCGTCGTTGCCGGAGGAGGAGGAGGAGCCTGGGAAACTGGAGGTGAGATCGGAGCCTGAGACCTGGCTGCGGAGGTCGTGGATCGCCTGGTGGATGCTCTGCGGGGAGGCATCGGGTGAAGATCTAGTAGAAATGGAGAAGAGGATGTCGGAGAAGATGATCAGAATCAGTCCGTTGAGCACTCCTTTAAGAACAAGGGTACTGCAAAGACACAGGGCTCCTTCCTCTAGCGCCAATTCTGTTGGTGCAGAATTCCATCGAAGTCAGAGAAGCTGGAGCTCGGATGACCGCGGCCGCCGTCGGGACCTGCAAAGAAAGTCTAAACCAGAGTTGGGGGTGCTCCGGCAAGACCCTCCACACTCAAGTCAGTACTCTGCTTCAACAGAAATGGAGTGCTCGAGCAAAAATTTTGGCAGAGTTTCGAGATAGAGTTATCAGCTTAGAGAAGAACGTATCTAGGGTCCTTATTTATAGACGGAGGGTGTAACTGACCGACAGCGATATCTGTAACCATCTGGTAGTGGACCGCTCAGAGCCATGTGGAGTTTGTTACGGAGAGTAGTGGCGTCAGGGGTTGCTCAGGGCCACTGGAGCTTGTTATGGAGAGTGGAGTGGTGTCCATTGTCGAGACTTGCTAGAGAGAGGTGGAGCTGCATGGAATCTATTATAGCGAGTAGAGCAGGATGGCGGCTTTTGTCGTGGCTTGTCAGAGAGTGGTGGAACCGTGGAATCCATTGCAGCGAGTGGAGTAAGGTAGTGGCCCTTGTTGTGGCTTGCCAGAGAGTTTGGATCCGTCGGCTGAAGCTCGACTGGGATGCCTGATGGAGCAGAATGGCTCTTTACATCATCATTCTAGGAGAGGCTCGGATGTTTCGAGGTCGCTGACGAATCTACTGTTGTCAGACACTTCGGGTGCTGATGTTTCAGGCGGGGGTCACCTACTGTAGGAGCTCGGACGGAGATTTTTTGTTGACGAAGTCTGGAGAAGTCTGTCTGGGATTCATCTGATGCGAAAGCTCATCTGAAGATCGTTCGCCAGGAAAGTTTGATTTTATGGGGAGCCTGGTAGGAGGTCGGCCAGCGATGGACCTCGGATAGCGCTGGTGAGGCTCGACAGATATCAGAGGCGATCGGCTATCGTAGGGACCCAGTTGGTGGAGCTCATCCATCATAGAAGCTCGTCCAGAATCCATCCACTGGAGAAGTTCGGATGGGCTTTGGTTCTCGCAAGAGGTCGAAAAGGGGCCGCTTATTGTAGGAGCTCGGGCGAGGACCAGTTGTCGTGGAAGCTCGGAGTAGTGTCCCGTTGTAGAAGCTCGTCTAGAGCCACTCACTATGGGGTAGCTTGGTTGAAGTCTACCTGTAGTAGAAATTAGAAGAAATTTGTTTATAGTAGAGGCTTGAGTCAGAATTTGCTTACAGTAGACGTCTGGATAGACAGCCCATTGTAGGAGTTCAGAGTAGACCATTCATAGTAGAAGTTCGGCTCTCGCAAGAGCTCGATCGGGGTCCGGAATGCAGTCGACCGTCGTAGAAACTTGGAAGGAGTCTGGTTACTGTAGAAATCTTATGTCGGGGAAGCTCGGATGCTGACGAAGCCCGAAAGAAGTTTGGAGTAGGGTCATCCATGGCCGGAAGAAGTCCAGGAGAGACTGGGGAATGGTTGGCTGTGTAGGAGGTGACTGTCAATGAGGCCCAGAGGGCCTTTGGGGCGACCCGATGGGTGAACGCAGAAGTCCATTGTCGGAGAAGTCCGGACGATCGAGGGAGTTCGGAGAGGTGCCACATACAAGGTCGGGAGCCGGAAGAGCCCCAAAGGATCGGTCTTTTCAAACTTCGGTCAGGGGGGGGTATTTTATACCCAACAGGTTGTTAAAACCATCCTGAAGTATTTAAGAAATACTAAAGACCAGTGGCTTGTTTATGGTGAATCAGACTTGAGACTTATAGGGTTTACAGACTCTAGTTTCTAGTCTGAGCACGATGACAGCAAGAGTGTGTCAGGATTTATTTTTACCCTTAATGGTGGGGCTGTTTGCTGGAAGAGTTCAAAGCAGCACACAGTGGCTGATTCTTTTGCGAGGCAGAGTATGTCGCTGCATCAGATGCTGCCAAAGAAGCGGTGTGGCTGAGAAAATTCATCACCGAGCTCGGAGTAGCACCCTCCCTTGTTGGTCCAGTTCTGCTATACTGTGACAGCTCTGGAGCCATTGCTCAGGCGAAGGAACCAAAGGCACACCAGCGGATGAAGCATATTCTGCGCCGCTACCATCTCATCCGAAAAATTATGGATCGAGGTGACGTCGACCTTCAGAAGATCGATGGGAAGGAGAATCTGGCCAACCAATTCACTAAAGCCATTGCGGTGAAGGAGTTCGACGACTTCAAGTCGAAGATGGATATTAGATACTGCACCAATTGGCTTTAGACCAAGTGGGAGATTGTTGGAAATAGTGTCCCAAAGCCAATCGTCAGCCTGTTGACGGTTGTGCTCTTTCTTGTATTAGTATATGAATTATAAATAAATAAAAGTTATTTTGATATTTTTATCACAAATTATTTCATCTTCTAATGAACTCCTGTGTTGTGGTGAAGTCCTTAGGACTATTTAGACTCGACAAAGGAGGATTTATCATTTAGTCCTTAAACCTGTTCGGACAAATGATATGTTGTTACCAAGGATGACAACGTTTATCAAGCATAGGTCATTGTGTCCATATGGGTTGGTTGTTCTCTTAACCAAGGAGTGTGGAGATACTGGTATGGCATACAGGTGAGATGTAAGGGTACATCTACACTGAATGTGACCGACTCCGGAGTTATTTCTGCTATCAAGATTTGCTCCGATGGGATATGGATATAAATTCCCTCCGACCTGAGATCGCCATGGTGACTTGCAAGCAACTCACTGCACTTAGGCATTGGACTACCTGAATTTCTAATTCAGTGACGGAAGGATGTTGGGTGTAGTCAAGTACTTGACTTGTCGGTGCATGTGTCAAGATGGGATTGACCACTCCAGTTCAAGAGCTGTGTACAGTCGTGTTTCAATTTAGCAAAACCTTGGCTAGGGTAGTCCTAGTGAGGAGTCACAGGACTATTTGAGTTGAGCATGATTCGGATGATCTGATCAGGGTTGAAAGTTTAACCCTGAGTCGTCCTAAACACAGGGGTCAAAAGGGATGAATTATACAGTAACCATATTCACGTAGGTTCTGAGTGTTGCGATTGTGACTATTCAAACTATCCAAACATCGGGTACCATTGCTAGATGGTCACTTCGATTAGTACAGGTATTGTTCCTGTGCTACTGGCTTAGGTTCGAACCTGCGGGGTCACACACATTAGAGGTTCCTATCTGATCTGATGGCTGATGAGAGTCCTAATGCTCGTGGACTATGAGTCCTACATGTCTGGGACTCTGTGATCGAGAATCAAGATTCTCTTATCATGAGTACCACACATTTTGGATACCAGGGTCAAGAGTCTCACTGGTTTGAGACATTTTGATCAGGATTTCATATCGATGGACTCTGATGCCTGATTGCCCATTAGATTTGGACTCAATATTTATGAGAGGTTTAATTAGTGATTTGATTGCTAATTAACTCAATTTGATTGAGTAATTATTTTTGGATCAAGTCCAATTGAATTGGATTCAGTTGGGTTTGACTCGATTAGGTTAAGTGTTGACCTAATCGCTAAGGTGTTTTGGTCACTGATTTGATCAGAGGTTGGCTTAATCAATTCCTAATTTGATTAAGATTTTATTGAGCCTAATTAAGCCTAATTAAGTTGGGTTTAACTTAGTCTAATTGTGCCTAATCTATATTGATTAGGTTGGCTCAATTAGGTTGAAACCACTTTGACCACATCTCCCTGCGCCACCTCTCTTATCTGTGCCCATTTGAATTCACGAGAAACAACTTCTCATGAATTTTCTCCCACGCAGAAGCCATCCCATGCCCCTTCTTTGTGCGCCATTTTGAATGGATAAAGATGAGATTGATTGGCCATTCAAATTCAAAAGATGTTTGAATTTGAATGGTTAACAAATCCCTGCGCCACCCCTTTATTTTGTCCACCACTTCTTCTACATGAGAAAAGGTTTCTCGTGAAAATTATCCACGCACAAAGTAGCCCACGCCCCTCTCTTCTCATGCTAAGAGTGGATAAACATGAGTTGGTTGGCATTTGAATTCAAATTTGATTTGAATTCAAATGAGCAACCACTTATCTTTATCCTCTCACACGGAGAAAACACTGCAAAGATGTGTTTTGCACTATTTTTAAAAGGAAGAGAAGATAAGGCATGCGCTAATCTGATCCTAGAGAGAAGGAGGGTGTGAGGAAGCTTTTTGCATGAATTTGAAAAGTTCAAAAATTTCGAGAGGAAAGAAAAGAAAGAGAGTGGGCGCAGGGTTTTCTGTGTGTACTTAGGGTTACTGCCTAGGGTTCGAAAAGTGAAAAGTGAGCTATGAGTATCGTGAGCCCACCAGATCTCAGGAAGAGATTTATCAACCTCTCAAGCACCTCTGTTGATGATCCGAAGTGTCTGAAGAGTCAGCAGATCAAGATCGAAGATGTTCGATCAACATCGACCGTCGAAAGGGTTCTGCCACGAACTAGCATTTGTGAGGAGCCGATCAGACGGGAGCTTTGTGTGGATGATCCACAGAGACCAGATATACTGTGTGGCTACATTGTGATGATCAGACCTTCCCGATGGTGATCAGATTACGACGATCGACTACTCACACGAAGGTAATGTATTCTGAACACATAACAATAAAATGTTTACCGTAGAATTTTAAATTTAAAATGCATACTATAGATATCATATTTAGATCCTTGTGTAGGATAAATATATGTTAATTAATTAGATTAATTAATAATTTTCACTGTAAAATTATAATTTTGAAAAGTTTTAAAATTACCATTTTACCCCTACACGAAATTTCACTTCAGTGTTTTCATTTCCAAAGCCTCTCCTCCTCTTCCTCTCTTACTTCTCTATATCTCTTCTTGCTTTGGAGTGTCCAAGTTACTTGAAGAAGAAGGAAGAGATCAGTTGTCAAAGTTGCTTGCAGGCTAGCACCTCCAAGCCCCTGATCTGCACCAGTCTTCGTGTAGATTTTCTATAGAGGCTAGATGATTTTGTGTAGCTATGAGTGACCTGAAGAATATCTTCTCCAACTACTGGACCAGAGGAGATCAACATCAAATTGGTTTGGTAATGATTTCTATCTTATCTTGATTGCAATGTTAGATCTAATAGTTAGATTTAGGATTTCAACATCGGTGAGATCGATATATATTTTTATTTTTAGATCTAAAATATATATTTTTCATATCATAGATTATGATGTGGTAGTCTAAGATTAGATCTTGTGCATATGATTAGGATTAAATTATTTAATCTTTTATTTCTGCTACATAAAAAATTTAAAATTGCATGCATAGCATCACTCGCTATAAGAAAAGAGAATTTTTATGATGAAATTATTTGCGATGAAAATATTTTCATCACAAATAATAAGTATTTATGATAAAAAATAAAATTCATCAAAAATAATAAAATATTTATGATAAAAATAATTTTTCATCGTCAATACTTTTATATTAGCGATGAAAAAGAAATTTCATCATAAATAATTATTATTTATGATGATAATTTTTATCATAAATAATAAAATATTTATTTTAATTTTAAATTTTTAAATATTTATGATGAAAATATTTTTATCATAAATAATTTATTATTTATGATAGAAAATATTTTTTCATCAGAAATAATATTATTCTCAATAAAAATTTTTATCACTAATATTTGAAAAAAAATAAAAAATTTAAAAATTATAGATTATTTGTGATGAAACTTTCATCAAAAATAATCAAATATTTATGATAAAAAGCTCTTTTCATCGTAAATACTCAATTATTTATGATGAAAAATTTTTATTGCTAATATTTTAAAAGAATAAAAAATTTTAAAAATATAAAAATTATAGATTATTAGTGATAAAACTATTACATCATAAATAATTGATTAGTTATAATAAAAAGATCTTTCTGTCATAAATATTCTATTAGTTACAATAAAAAATTTTCATCTCTAATATTTGAAAAAAAAAAATTTAAAAAATTTAAAAGTTAAAGATTATTTGTAATGAAAATATTATGTTGTAAATAATTTAGTATTTATAATAAAATAATTTTTTTATTATAAATATCAGTTATTTACAATAAAAAATTTTATCGATAATATTTAAAAAAATTAAAAAATTTAAAAATTACAATTTATTTATGATAAAAATATTATATCAAAAATAATTAAATATTTATGATAAAAATTCTTTTCCATCATAAATACTCAATTATTTATGATAAAAAGTTTTCATCACTAATGTTTAAAAAAATAAAAAACTTTAAAAATTTAAAAATTATAAATTATTTTTGATAAAAAATTATTTTTTATCATAAATATTTAATTATTTATGATGAAAATAATTTTATCATCAATATTTTAAAAAAAATAAAAAATATAGAAATTACAGAGTATTTATGATGAAAATATTTCATCATAAATAATTTAGTATTTATGATGAAAATTTTTTTATCACAAATAATGATTATTTATGATGAAAAAATTTTCATCCCTCATATTTAAAAGAAAATTTTAAAAATTTAAAAATTATAGATTATTTATAATAAAAATATTACATCATAAATAATTTGGTATTTATGATAAAAATTTTTCATTGCAAATACCCAATTATTTATGATAAAAAAATTTTATCACTAATATTTGAAATGAATAAAAAATTTAAAAATTCAAAAATTATAAATTATTAGTGATGAAAATTTTTTTTTATCATAAATAGTCAATTATTTATGATAAAAATATTTTTATCATCAATATTTTCAAAAAAAATTAAAAAATATAAAAATTATAGATTACTTATGATAAAAATTTTGCATCATAAATAACTTCATGTTTGTAATAAAAATTAATTTTTCATCATAAATAATTAATTATTTATGATGAAAAATGATTTTCATCGTAAACACTCCATTATTTATGATGAAATAATTTTATCGCTAATAATTAAAAAATTAAAACTTAAAAAAAATGACTTTTGATAATGAAAAAAAATCATTCTCTCAGTATTCAGATTTTGTTGGATGATGCAACAAAAATCTTCACCTACAACCAAATTAACCATTTTTAAGATCCAAGAGCAAACTGTCTCAGAAAATTAAATGCAAGAAATTTGATTCAGAAAAAATATCAACTTTCAATTGTATAAAGAACAAAATTCTATCAACTATTCGATGAACTAAATTGTGTTATTTACTTCTAAACTATCTCAAAAAAGTTTGGCCAATAATCCCTCATGACAACAAAATCTTATAACATCTTTAAGAGAAAAATATAACTTCTTCAATGATGTCCTTAATCTACGGCAAATGATGCAACACAACAGTCTGATCCCTAAAACCATCAATTGATGTCGATTTTTCATCAAAAAGATCAGACTCTATATAAAAACTAAGGTCAACAGATTACCTAAAGATCCTCCTTTTGCATCAGATCTCAAGGGTCTTAGCTGCTCACAGATTAAATTTGAGTTCGAGTGTCCATTCAAATCTTTCGATCAACTCATGACAGTGTTGCCACCAAAAAAATAAATCTAATTAGTTAAATTTTTTAATTATAAATTATATTTAATTGGAGCAGAATATCAGAGAACTTGCCTTTTTTTTGTGATCAAGGAGAATCAAATTGATCCATATCATTGTTGTCTCATATTCATCTCATTCTTCTGCATAGATCTACAATCTTCATAAATTCTAATTGGCATGAACATATCCCAAAGTTGCTAGAATTCTTGAATATATCTGAGAAGGTACTTTTAATGAAAAAATATTTTTTTACAAAAATTATTTATGATGAAATTTAAATTTACATTGCTAATAAGATTATTAACAATAAAATCTTTCATCGTCAATAATTTTTTTGATAAATTTTTTTAAGAGAGAAAATTATTTTAGTGGAAAACTTTTTTTTTGAATTATTAGCGATAAAAATAATTTTTATTGCTAATAAACTTATTAACGATGAAAATAGTTTTCATCACCAATAATTTTTTTTAATTTTTATTGTGGGTATTTTTTTGACAAAAAAATATTAATGATGAATATAATTTTTTTATTGCTAATAAAGTTATTAACGATGAAAATTCCATCGCTAATAATTTTTAGAAGAAAAAATTTTTAGTGGGGATTTTGATTTTTGATGGAAATTATTAGCGACGAAAATCATATTTTCATCGCAAATAATTTTTTTAGAGGGAAAATTTTTTTTATAAATTTTTTTTTTGACGAAAATTATTGGTTTGATGAAAAAAATTTATCACTAATAATTATATTAGCGATAAAAATTTTCGTCGCTAATAGTTTCCATCAACTCAACATCCCATCATGCCAAACCCACTTCCCCCCTCTCCTCTCTTCTTTCCCTCTCCCCTCTCCCTCTCTATGCTATCCCTGAACTCTCCCCTCTCCCTCTCTGTGCTCTCCCCCTCTCTCTTCCCATCAGCAAGCCCGTTACCACCGCCGTTGCCGTTGCCGTCTGCCAGAGGTAAGGTTCTTCGAACCCCTTTTTTTTTGTGTTGATCGAGCCACTGGGGGGCGGAGGGGGTTGCGGGGGGGCCCGGCGATGCCATGAGGCCAGGGAGGGTGTCGGCAGTGGGGAGGTGGTCAAGGGGCGACCGAGGGCGAGACGGGGGTGGAGAGGGGAGGGGGGCGGCCGGCGGCGCCACGAGACCAGGGAGGGGGTCGGAGGGTGGAGACCCAACCGGCGGCACCACGGGGCTGGGGAGGGGGTCGGGGGCTGGAGATGGGGTCGAGGAGGGGGCGGCCAGTGGTCGGGAGCAAAACGGGGGCGGGATGGGGTCCATGGGCGGCCAGGGGAGAAACGGGGGTGGGGAAGGGGCCGTGGGCGGCTGTCGGCACCACTAGGCTAGGGAGGGGGTTGGTCGGGGGAGATGGTGCCGGGGAGGGGGCGGCCAACGGCCGATGTGAAACGAGGAGGGGGTCAGTCGGGGAGGGGTGGGTGACAGCAGGGAGGAAGGAAAGAGAAAGAGGAGGGGAAAAAGAAAGAAAAAAAAAGAAAAAAATGAAGAAAAATGAAAAAATAAAAAAATAAAAAAAATAAATATTAATCAAATATTTTATTATTTAATTAATAAAAATAAAATCTGAATTATGATCTGAATTGGATCGAGGTCGGATCGAGATCTCGATTCGAATTGAGATCCAGATCAGATTTGATTGGGAGGTACAGGGTCTATGATAGTGCCGGCACCATGGGAGCAAGGGTCGTGGGAGGTTGAGTCCGAGTGATGTGGGGTGTGTGATGGCACCAGCACCAGCGGCGTGGGAGCGGTGGTCGCAAGGGTTGAGTCCGAGCAGCACGGGGTGTGTGACGGTATGGCATTGTGGGAGTAGGAGCCATGGGTGGTCGAGTTTGAAGCTTGTTTAGAAAAAAAAATTATTTAGAAAAAAAATATTTTTAGATAAAAAATATTTTTTAAAAAATAAAAAATTATAAAATAAAATTTAGATAAAAAATATTTTAGAAAAAATAAAAAATTATCTAGTCCTCAAGATTAGGTTTTGTGTTATTATTTTACGTTAATATTATTTTGCATGCTCAACTGCTTATAGTTTATTTTATATTTGTTGCATAAATTTATTTTATATTTATTATATGCTCAACTACTTATAGTTTTCATTATTATTATTTAATATTTTATTTATTTATATGTCAAGAATTGCAAGTATGGCATTAGGAGATAGACGATGATGTTCGCATTCACTGTCTACCTCAGAGGCCGAGGTGCCTTCATGTTACCTAGCTATGCAACTCAAGAGGGGGTGAATTTAGTTTTTAAAATTTTAAAGTTAATTTAGAATTACAAAGATTAAGTAATAATAAGCAAGTTATATGTAGTAAGTGATTTAAGCAAAGTATAGAAATGAGATGTAAGAATGCAAAAAATAAACAAATTTAGATAGAGAGCAAGTAAGCACACCACAAACAATCAAAGTTTATAGTGGTTTGGTGCCAACCTTGCACCTACATTCACTCTCCAAGCTCCTACTTGAGAATTTGAATCCACTAAAATGTATTCAACAAGAATATAACGTCGGTACCTCTGACTCTAGCTATCCCAAGCTAGAACATTTATTTTTTGAATACAAATCAATCCAATACAATCTGATTTAAGGTTCGGATCAACCTATCCAAGTTTTGGAACCCTTTCAAAACTAAAGATCAAGACAAAAACAGAGTATAAGAGTTAATGACAAAGAAATACAAGTTTAGCTCATTTAATGAGCAAATAAAACTTTAAGTACACTTTACACAACAAGAAAAAAGTTTTCTGATTTTTTTCAAGGTTGTTGAAGACTTGAATGAGCTCTTGAGGGGTTGGTGAACTTGAAATGAAAGCTTCTTTTACTTGAAGAGGACTTTTTGCTTAGGCTGAAATGAATGCTTGAATCTCTTCTTGTTTTTTCCTCCTTTAAGTGCCTTTATATCTTTAATGAATGCTAGAGAGAAATCTAGACAGGATTAGAGCCATTGGAGAGCTTTAAATGAGCATTAAATGTGATCAAAATAGACTAAAAATTAGCCGTTACGGAGATTTTCCATCACAGGGATCGACCCCAGGGGTCGACCTCTATGGCACAGAATAGAAAGTGACTGTTCTGTATCTTTGTCTTGCACAGACAATAGAGATCGACCCTAGGATCATCCCCTTTGGGTGTGCCAGCCAAAAATAGCGTGTCGTTCAGTCCCTTTTGACAGGGGTCGATCTTTTTCTTTAAACTTGATTTTCTCTTAAAATAAACATCCAAAAAATATGAAATTACTTTTAATAGATCACAAATCTTCTGTTCTTGCTCTTGAGACTTTAGAATCAGAACTTGATAAAATTATAATTTTATCTCTGAAATACAATAAATCTTTTTTCAAGCTAAAATCATTAGTAACCCCCTCAAATATTTTGTAATCATCAAAATCAATTCATGGAGCAACAATCTCTCCCTTTTTGATGATGACAAAATACTTGAGCAAAAATAAAATATAACATATATAAAGCATTGATTAAGAATTTTAAATTTATAAAGATGCATCACTTAAACATTATAGCCAATTATTTGAATAAAATGCATCATGAGTAGTTTGAACATCATGAGTAATTTGAAGATTAGTTTGAAAATTACTTATAAGATTATTTTTTTTGATGAATTTGCTTATTGTCCGATTTTATTTCTCTACTCTCCCTTTTTGACAACATCAATTAAGATCTAAGGAGTTTTTAAAGAAAAATAAAAAAGACTCTCCCTCACTATAGCAATCATAAAGGACATTTCAATTTGCTCATAAGGAAGATATTGCCATTCATAATATTTCATAGCACATATATGAGGTATTTTTCATATCACATAATTAAGACATTTTAATTGATGCCATTCATAAAAATTAATCCAAATGAGATTCATAGAAGTTAAAAGTATATATATATATATATCCAAAATATGACTGAAGAGTTATCAGATACATAAGTGTCACAATACATAAGAGTCAAGTCAAGATACATAGGCCATACAAAAGTCATGGGTAACAAAAAAAATACACCTATCCATGAGTCAATCAGCCAACAAATACAAAGGCCAAAAGTTAGATCCCAGATATAAAAGACTAACTATGCTAGATCTAATAAATATCATGGCTAAAGGCATCAGAATCAGAAGAGTCAGAGATATGATGAGGAGACTCAAGATCAAAGCACAGGCATGTCCTGACCACGTCTGCCTCAACCACGGGTAGAAGTACCGACACGAGCAGAAGGGAGAGAAGGTCCTGGAGCTTGGGAAGATATGGACTATGCTAGGAGAACAAGTCTGATGGTGTCCAATTATTCCAAAGCTCTCGACATGGACTGCATCAGGGTACCAATCTGAGTAGGGACAGCCTCACTGGAGTCCCTGATCTCTCTCCTCAAAAAATCAAAGCCACTCTCCAAAATGCCTCGAAGCCTAGCCGCCTGCAGACAGGTTGGAGACCTCCGTGATGTCCTCTTGCAGTTGAAGATGGGCTAAGGCTAATACCTGCCTCTACAAATCTAAAATTCTGTCCATCAGTCTCAGAATACATCCCTCAAGCTCCTCAAGTCGTGTGGACTGAGCTGTAAGCATCTAAAAGATAGTAGAGACATGAAGGATTATAGTCTGATCTGAAACAGTCTGAGATGTCATCCTCTGAGTAAAATTTGAGGTGACAAACTGCTGGGATAAGATAGAAGCAACCTACTGGAAAATCAACTGAATATGATCATCTGCAAGTCTGATCACCGAAGGATCTACTCTGCTCCCTGACTGTGGTATAGAAGCATCCCTCCTCACTGACTCTGAGGGACCAGCCTCATGATCAGACACGAACTGAATATCAGGAGATGCTCTGTGATCACGAGGAGGTGAAGATGGTCTCTCTTCCTCTGCTCTCTCCTTAACACCCTTCGACCAACCACCATTAGTCTTTGAAAAACCTATGCGGTGCAATGTGTGGCAGTTGATGGTGTCAGAAAATGATAATCTGGTGACTATCTCCCCCTCAAAATAGACTATAAATCTCCTAAAGATTAGGTGAGTACCATACCATAAGGCAGGTGAGCCTTAGACCTATTTAGGCTCTCCCTCATGGCCTCAATCATCAAAGTAGGAAGGTTCAAGGGAATCTCGATGATCACATGGTACATGATGCATATATCCCTACCAGATAAGAGGTCATGCCTGCCATCCGAAGGACAAAAAGTTTGATCACCATGTGATGCAAAAGTCTCATCTCTACTGAAAGTATCCTTGCTTCTAATTTATTTAAATTTTTAGTAAATCTCTCCCAAAAATAACACTTAGTCCCTCTTCTTTGATTGGGAGCTCCATATTGTATAACCTTCACAAGGCAAGTGCAAGATTTGTTCCAAATGCAATGGATCAAGAACAATGTTAACACCTTTCACTGAAGATTTTACTATTCCATTGTAGTAACTTAAATTTCAATAAAACTCTCTAACCAAATCAACATAAGTTTTTTCCTTCAATAGACAGTAAAACTCCCATCCTTGACTTTTAATTTTTGATCCAATTGAGAACTCCTCTTTTTCAAAAAATTTAAAATCTATGTTCTTTTTAATTTTACTTTTGATTGGAGAGTGGTACCTTGCTTGGACTAAGTGGGGACTGTGAAAAAGCTGGAGCAGGACCTGAAACTGGGATTGGAGCAGGAGAGAGCTCGGCTGCCATTCTTTTTCTGTGCACTTTCTCCTCTAACCCATGAGCAAACTTTCTTCTCTACGGTAGCTTCAATTTGGGAGCCATTTCAGACAAGGGAGACTTGTAAAAAGCTTAGGAGACCTAATGAGAGGTAGAGTGGAAAAGATTTTAGAGGAAAACAAGGATTTTAAGGAGATAGACGCCGATTTGGAGAAGAAAATTTGAAGCTAGGGTAAGCTTGATCTGTCCAAATGAAGAAGAAAAAGAGAAGGGATTTAGTTTCTAAAAGGGCGATTTGAAGGGAGAAACCTGGTGGGAAGAGGGATTTTAAGAGAAATTTTGTGGTTGAGAGAGTGGAGAGGGAAGGGATTTTTGTTCGATGGGAAGAGGAAGATGAAAGGCAAAGGGTCAGTCTCTTAACTAACGAAGATTTTTTAATAAAACAAAGCATCCGATGGATTTTAATAAAAATTACAAGTTTATCCTTGGGTTGACCCCAAGGGTCAACTCATGGCTAGAAAAATTCAAAAATAAATGATGGAAAAATTTCAAAAGAAATTGAAACTTGAGAGAAGGGTGTCTATTTAAGAGATTGATCATATGAAGGATAGTTTTGAGCTTTTAAGAAAGGAGAGAAGAGGATTGAGCTTAAAATTTGGTTCAATAAAATTTTGACAAAAAGAACTTGGAATCAAAAAGATACTTAAGCTGATGGATCAAGGATTCTTAGTTCTCTCCTAATTTCACAAAATCTATCTTCACTTAAGGCCTTGATAAAGATGTCAGTCAATTATTTTTCAGTACAAATATAATCAAAAATTATATCATTGATTTGGACATGTTCTCTTATGAAATGATATCTAATTTCAATATACTTTGATCTAGAGTGCTGAATTAGATTTTTAGTTAGATTAATAGCACTAGTGTTATCATATCTTATAGGAGTTTTATTGAGTTTGATGTCAAAGTCCTCAAGTTGTTGCTTAATCTACAAGATTTGAGCACAGTAACTTTCGGCTGCAATGTATTCGGCCTTGATCGTAGATAGTGCCACCGAATTTTACTTCTTGCTAAACCAAGAGATTAAGTTAACTTCTAAAAATTAGCCAGTTCCACTAGTACTTCTTCTATCTAATCTACATCCAGCAAAATCGACATCTGAATATCCTATTAAGTCAATTGATGAGTCCTTAGAATACCATAATCCTAAAGTTTGTGTACCTTTTAAATATTTAATTTTTTTTTTAACTATATTTAAATGTGATTCTTTTGGATTTAATTGAAAGTGAGTACATAGATAAATACTAAACATAATATCTGATCTACTAGCAGTTAAATACAATAAGGAGCCAATCATGCCTCTATAAAATTTTGAGTCTATATTTTTATCTCCTTCATCCTTGTCAAGCTTACATAATAGGCTCATGGGGGTACCAATTGCTTTGGAGCCCTCTATTCTAAATCTTTTGAGTAGTTCTCTTGTGTACTTGCTTTGGATGATGGAGATCCCTTCTTTTGTTTGTTTGATTTGGAGTCCGAGGAAGAATGTAAGTTCTCCCATTATGCTCATCTCGAACTCTCCCTGCATGAGCTTAGCAAAATCTTTACAAAGAGTTTCATTAGTAGATTCAAATATAATGTCATCAACGTATATTTATATAACTAAGATATCATCATGATTTCTTTTAATGAAAAGGGTTGTATCTACATTTTTTCTTGAAAAACCATTATTAAGCAAAAATTTACTTAACCTTTTATACCAAGTCCTAGGTGCTTGTTTTAAACCATATAATGCTTTGTTTAATTTGAAAACATGATTAGAAAAAGCATGATTTTCAAAATCGAAGGGTTATTCTACATATACTTTTTCAGTAATATAACCATTTAAAAAAGTACTTTTGATATCCATTTGGAATAACTTAAAATTTTGTAAGTAAAAGCCTAATTGCTTCTAATCTAGCAACAGGTGCAAAGATCTTATCAAAATCAATTCTTCTTCTTGATTATAATCCTTTGCAACCAATCTTGCTTTATTCCTAATTACATTTTCATGTTCATCCAATTTATTCTTATATATCCATTTTGTATCAATTACTGGATAATTTTTAGGTTTTGATACTAAAGTCCATACATTATTTCTTTCGAATTGATTAAGTTTCTCTTGCATTGTATTTATCCAATTATAATCTTTTTCAGCTTCATCTATGGTTTTAGGTTCAAAATGAAAAATAAATGCAAAATGATTATATGCATCTCTAAGTGAAGAACGAGTTCTTACTCTATGTGTAGGATCATCAATGATTAATTCTTTGGGATGATTGTGATCATACCTTCATTCTTTGAGTAGAACATTTATACCTTGATGTTGTTTTTGTTGTTCTTCACCTTCATCCTCTTGTTTATTTTTATGTTCTTCTTTATTTTGAATTGTTGAGTCTTTTAGGGTGAGCTCCTTTATCCCTTCTATAAGAAGATCTACATCATCAATACCTTCACTCTTCTTTGAAGGAAGACATTAGTCTCATAAAAAATAACATATATTGACTCCTCTACTACTAAAGTTTTTTGTTGAAAACTCTAAAAATTTTGCTAGAAGAGGAGTAACCTAGAAAAATAGCTTCATCGGATTTTGTATCAAATTTTTCTAATCTCTCTTTACTATTGTTCAAAACAAAATATCGACAATCAAAAATATGAAAAAAAATACAATATTTGGTTTTCTTCCTTTCCAAAGCTCATAGGGTGTTTTCTTTAAAATTGGTCTAATTAAAGTATGGTTTAAAATGTAACATGCCGTGTTAATTACTTCCGCCCAAAAGTATCTTGGGAGGTTGCTTTCATATAGCATGGTACGGGCCATTTCTTCAAGGGTTCTATTTTTTCTTTCTACTATCCCATTTTATTGGGATGTCCTAGGTGCTGAAAAGTTATGGTCAATACCTTTTTTATCACAAAACTTTTCAAAATCTTGATTCTCAAATTCGATTCCATGATCACTTCAAATATTTTGAATTGAAAAATCTTTTTCATTAGTAACTTTTTAATAAAATTTTGAGAACACATGAAAAGTTTCATCCTTATGTGCCAAAAAGAAAATCTATGTAAAATGAGAGAAATCATCAATAATTACAAAGCCATATCATTTTTCACCTAAACTAGTAGTTCTAGTGGGTCCAAATAAATCTATGTGCAATAATTCTAATGGTCTAGAAGTTTAAACAATATTTTTAGATTTAAATGAGACTTTTATTTGTTTATCTAGTTGGCATGCATCACAAATTCTATCCTTTTCAAGGCTACTAGGCATTGCATATTGATCTTGGTAAGATCATTCAAATCTACCATATAAATATTACCATGTCTATGCCCAATAAATTTAATGCCTTCATCATTGGAACTAGTTACTATGCATAATGAAGATTCAAAACTAACTTTGTACCCTTTGTCACAGAATTGACTAATGCTTAATAGATTATGTTTCAAACCATCTACTAATAAAATATTTTTAATATACTTGGAGGGAGTGATACCAATGTTACCTATACCGATGATCTTTTCTTTGCTATTGTCTCCAAAGGTGACCATCCTTCCATCTTTTACATTAAGTGTGATGAATTAGGATTCATCATCGGTCATGTATCTTGAGCACTCACTATCAAGATACCATTTTTTATTTATTCCTTGGGATGCAAGACACACCTACATACAAAAATCAACTTTTAACTTTAGATATCCAAATTTTTTTGGATCCATTTTGGTTAGTCACAATGGTTCTTTTTGGAATCCATATTTTCTTCACATTAAAATTTTTAGATTTGCTAAAGAAATATGTATAGAATTTGTATCCTACTTTGTCACATTTAAAGCAAGTAATATTTGAAATTTATTGCTTGATGAGTTTACAAAGATATTTTTTAGAAATTTTTATTTTTTTAAAGGGTTGTAGCCAAGACCGGCTTTATCATAAATGATCTTTTGACTATCAAGTATCATTTAAAGTTTATTTAAACTTAGAGTAAACTTTTCTACCATAAGTTTTAACTTAGCAATTTTATTTTTCAAGTTCAGATTTTCTTATGTCAAGACCAATTTTTTATTTGAAATAATTTTATTTTCTTTTAGTAAAGATTGATTCTTTAATTTCAATTCTTTGTTCTTTATCCCTAACTTCTTTAGATCATCAACTAGATCATAAAATACTTCTTGAAGTTCTTTAAAAGTAAAGTCATTAGGAGTTTCAGTATTTACCTCATTTTCATGTGCCATAAGGCACAAGTTAGCTTGTTCATGTGAATCTTCTTCTTCGAAGCTTGACTCATCACTATCACTCTATGTAACCACCATAGCCTTTTTCTTGTACTTCTTAAGGCCCTTCTTAAGTTATAGACATTCGGACCTAAAGTACCCCGACTTCTTACATTCATAACAAATAAGGGGCTACTCCTTATCCTTCTTTTTGCTATGCTCTCCTTTTGTAGGTGGCCTCTTCCTCATCTCTTATTTTTTTTTTCAAAAATCTTTTAAACTTTCTAGTGATGAGGGCTATTTCTTCATCTTGCTCTTCATTTTTTGTTTTATCGAATTTCTCATCGAGTTGAGCAGTGGATTTGAGGATGATTGTCCTCTTCTTCTTGACATCTTCTTTTTGATATTGTTTCATACTTAGCTCGTATGTCATTAGCGATCTTAGAAGCTCCTCTAAGGGTAAAATATTTAGATCTTTGGCTTCTTAGATTGCGGTCACTTTGGCCTCTCAAATCCTTGGTAAAGACTTAAGAATCTTTCTCACAAGATTGCTGTTAGAATAAGACTTACCAAGATTTTTTAGTCTAATAATAATATCCATAAAATGAGTAAATATTTCAGTTATTGATTCATCATGCTCCATTTTAAAGAGTTCATATTTGTGCACAAGCATATTAATTTTTGATTCCTTAACTTGATTAGTGCCTTCATGTGTTACTTCTAACCTATCCCATATTTTCTTAACCGACATGCATATTGAAATGCGATTAAATTTATTAGCATCTAAAGCACAATATAAAATATTCATGACTTTAGCATTGAGTTGAGCTATTTTTTTATCAACCTCATCCCATTCTCTTTCGGGTTTGGTTGATTCTACACCATCAATTATCTTAGTGGGTGTGTGTGGTCCATTAACTATGATACTCCACATATTATAGTCAAGTGTTTGAATAAAAATTTTCATCCGAGCTTTTCAATAGGTGTAGTTTGATCCATTGAAAAGTGGAGATCGGTTTGTGGACTGCCCCTTGGCTAGTGAAGCACCAACTTGAGTTGCCATAGATCTTTAGCTCTTTGATGGTTAAATCAAAGTAGGGCTACAGCATCGAGCTCTGATACCACTTGTTGCCCAGCTATGCAACCCAAGGGAGGGTGAATTGGGTTTTTGAAATTTTAAAGTTAATTTAGAACCACAAAGATTAAATAATAATAAGCAAGTTATATGTTGTAAGTGATTTAAGCAAAGTATAAAAATAAGATGCAAGAATATAAAAAAATAAAGAAATTTAGATAAAGAACAAGTAAGCACACCACAAACAATCAAGATTTATAGTGGTTCGATGCCAACCTTGCACCTACATCCACTCCCCAGGCTCCTACTTGAGAATTTGAATCCACTAAAATGTATTCAACAAGAATATAATATCAGTACCTCCGACTCTAGCTATCCCAAGCTAGAACACTTATTTTTCAGGTACAAACCAATCCAATACAATTCAATTCAAGGTTCGGATCAACCTATCTAAGTTTTGGAATCCTTTCAAAACTAAAGATTAAGACAAAAATAGAGTATAAGAGTTAATGACAAAGAAATACAAGTTTAGCTCCTTTAATGAGCAAATAAAACTTTAGGTACACTTTACACAATAAGGAAGAAGCTTTTTTAATTTTTCTCAAGATTGTTGAAGACTTGAATGAGCTCTTAAGAGATTGATGAACTTGAAATAAAAACTTCTTTTGTTTGAAGAGGGCTTTTTGCTTAGAGCTGAAATGAATGCTTGAATCTCTTCTTGTTTTTCCCTCCTTTAAGTGCCTTTATATCTTCAATGGATGCTAGAGAGAAATCTGGGCAGGATTAGAGCTATTGGAGAGCTTCAAATGAGTATTAAATACGATCAAAATGGACTAAAAACTAGTCGTTACGAAGATTTTTCATCACAGGGTCAACCCCAAGGGTCGTCCCCTACACAGGGGTCGACCTTGAGGGTCGATCTTTGTGGCACAGAACAGAAAGTGACTGTTCTGTATTTTTGACTTGCACAAACAACAGAGGTCGACCTTGGGGTCATTCTCTTTGGATGTGCCAATCAAAAATAGCGTGTCGTTCAGCCCCTTTTGATAGGGGTCGACCTAGGGGTAGATCCTTTTCTTTAAACTTGATTTTCTCTCAAAATATACATCCAAAAAAATATGAAATTACCTCCAATAGATCATAAATCTTCTGTTCTTTTTTGCTTTTGAGGCTTTCAAATCAGAACTCGATAAAATTATGATTTTGCCCTTGAAATATAATAAATTATTTTTTAATCCAAAATTATTAGTAACCCCCTCAAATATTTTGTAATCATCAAAATTAATTCATAGAGCAACACTTCACTGATTTCTACTGCCGCATCAGTTTCATCATCAGAGGGTCCTACACTGGTAGGTCCCAATGAGGCAAGTCCGAGTGGTATTATTATTCTTTTTATATAATAAAATTTAATTTTTTTATTTAGATAGCTATCATATTAATGATTTTTTTATTATTGTTTCAGGTCAGTCTCCACCAGTAGTGAGGCGAGGATGAGGTCCATCGAAGAACCTCGCTCTAGAGTATTAGAGATGCGAGCATCCGGGACAGCATCTCTGTATCGAGATACCACCCGACTACACCAGGCCCATTAGGGGATGGTGCGAGCCATGGCAGATCGAGCTGGCCATCATATGCCGCAGCTATGCCCCCGTGATGCTTTTCGATTGGCGTCATGTTGTACTGGCTCAGAAAGAGATTTTCTACATCCACTTATAGGTAAAATAAATTATATTATGAATATTTGATTAGTATGGTATTCTTCTAATATTTGTTATTGGCAAGGTGTTTTTGATATTATTGATTTTGAGAATAATCATATGTGACGAGCCATGGACACTCATTTATCTTTGCATTTCAAGGATTATCGCCACCACATCCATCATCATTGGTACCATATGATGCAGGATCATGGAGAGGAGGTAGTGCGATAGTGGCCCTATGACAATATCACCATGGATGATTAGATTGTCATATGCCGGCATTATGAGGATCCAGCATATCCGGTTACACATCCAATCTTTTTTTTTTTTTTAGAGTTTAATGATTGAATCATTTATTCTTAAATTAAATTTATTATTTATTATCTACTAATTTGACTGATAACTATATAGAGAAGATGTGTCCAAAACACCATAAATCGGACGAGACAGATCATACCATATTATGGGGGTTTGAGGTCGTTCGCTTATCACATGGAGTAGATGGTAAGTAATTTTTAATTAGTATATAATTTTTTAGCTATTTAAATAATTTTTAATTAATTATTCTCAAATTGCAGAGAGATGCTGAGAGTGGCGAGCTTCCTGGTAAGATCGATATCTACCAGCGTATCCACCAGCGACGGTCAGAGAAGTGGACGATTGGGAGTCTTTATAAATTTTTTTAATTATTTTTTTATTTACAGTCTGATTTTTATTACAAAATTAAAATAGCTATAACTTTATTTTTCAAGACTGTATGATAGATATGAGATCCCAGCCTACCCCTGAGGGCTCGACCGCACCCACAGATGACGAGATCTGTGATCAGGTGCTTGGTATGAGATCCTATTATGTTAGAGGTCTAAGGTATGGGATCACTGCTCCCTCATCCTCATGCTCATCTAGGACTGATATCCTTGCTACCTGTGATGCTCGACTGACGGAGGTGCAGAGGTAGGCTATCGAGGATCGACAGTGAGCTTATGAGTTAGCTGCACGCATCGACAAGCATCAGTAGCTCCAAATCTAGATGATGGAGCAGATGGCACAGATGGAGTGAACGATATAGCTGATGAGACAGCAGCAGATCGGTCCAAGCTCTTTCGAGCACTCTCCTTTCCCAGCTCGTTCTCCTTCTGCAGATGCCGACACTTGACGATCTCTTTACGTAATTTTTTATTTTTATTTTAATTTTTTTATAAATTCAATTTAATATAATAAAATAATAAAATTTATTTATAAATTTATTATATAAATTTTTAATTTTTAATTTTTAATTTTTTAATTTATAAAAAATATTATAAATATAAATTAAAAATATATATTCATAAATTATTTTTTAAAAAAATATGTATAAATTATTAGTGATGAAATTATTTTCGATAAAATATTGATCATTAAAAATATTTTACTACGATAAAAAATTGATCATAAATAAAATTTTTAATAAATTTAAAAATATTAAAATTTTATATAAAATTAATAGTGATGAAAATATTTTCATCATAAATAATTGATACTTATTAGGAATAAAAATTTATGTCAAAAATTATTGTATTTACGATGTAAGCTTTATGTCGTTAATATTATTTAAATTTAAATTTTTTTAAAAATTATTATTAAATTAATAGTGATGAAAATTTTTTATTACTAATAATTATATTTACGATGAAAAGTTTGCATTGCTAATATTTTTGTAAATTAGCAATGAAAAGTTTTTATTACAAAAAATCATATTTATGATGAAGATTTTTTGTTACTAAAAATTTTTAAAAATTTAATTTTTATAAAAAATTTTAATTAAATTAATTATGATGAAAATATTTTGCATCGCTATTAATCTATTATTTATTAGTGATATTCTTTTTTATGACTAATTTTTTTATCGTAAATAGTTTTTGAAAACATAAATTTTTTTAATGATAAAAATTTTTCTTCGTAAATAATCGATTATTAATAATGAAATTTTTTTTCCATCGTAAAATATTATCAATGATGTGATTATTTATAATAAAATATTAACAATAAAAATTTTATCACTAATAACTATTACCAATAAAAATAGATTATTAGTGATAAAAAAATTTTATCGCTAATAATCTATTTTATTGTAGTGACTGCATATTTCTTTTAATTGGTATTAAAGCATGGTTGTTTTGTTATGTATTATTATGATTTTAGATCTGATTTTTTATGTTAGATCTGATTATTTATGATTTAGATTAGATCTAAATAACTTTATTTTCAGATCTGATTAATCATCTATTTAGATTAGATGTTTTAAGTAGTAAAGTACTTGGATTGGGTAATCACCAGACCGTCCAATCATAGGAGCAAGTAAGATTTCATAACCCTCCATTTTTATTCAATGGAGTGCTCTTCATGGCATGTAGGGGTGCCACTGTAAGGTCCCATGAAGAAAAAAGCAAAAGAAAAAAAATTTACTTTCTTACAAAATCCTGGATCTTGAAATCTTAGATGTTGTATGTGATGCAAGTTGCGAAGAAACTAGTTACATCTAATCTTGATTAATCAAAATTATTTTGATTTAAAATCATAAAAATTTAGATTTAATCTAAAAAATTTTATGATTTAATGTAAAAAGTTTGCATAAAAAATTATTTTAAAATCTTAACCATGTTGATGCAAAATTTAATTAAGAATTAAATATTGGATTAATTAGATCTAGAATTATAATTTAAGATCTAATAATATTGCATAACACATGGGGCATGGGTTAGCTCAAATCAGATCATTCTCTTTAATTGGGTTAGACCTAAAGTTAGAATCAAAGAATTGATTGACTATATAGAGAAATTGATTAAGTCTAACCAAATATTGAATTAGATTAATCAGAATTTCTCTAATACAATAGTTGTAGATGGTCAAGTTTATGTCTTTGATCAGACCAAATAGACCTTGATTGTGGCTCAGTGGTTGAGCTCAAATTATTAGGTTAGTCAAATTGAAACTAATTAACCAATTGGTGTCTAAAGTGAGCTTGGCATTTTGACTAATGGTTTTTAATTAGAAGCGACTTATCTGGTCATTTCAATGGTATCTAAGGCAAGCTTAGCAGACCCTCCCATCGATCTCACTTATCTGAATAATTTGTTTAATTAGATTTTGATTAGATCACTAAGTGATTTGAGTTAGCCCATGCCATTAAGGTGGATCAGTGTAACTGATCTAGGTACTAGTTCAATCAGCATGACCTAATCTGATTCAATGACTTGATGAAGTCAATAGGAGGATTATGATCTACTGATTGAACTCTTCTTCTCTCTTCTCTAAATTGATTAAATTTTTTAAATTATTAGGTCTCTAAAATAAGCTAGTTATGGTGATAACTAGATCATAGTCTCTCATTAAGGTGAACAATAATGGATCCATTATTTTTGATTGACATTGCAGGCACCATCCGTCTAGTGTTCACTCTGAATAATGGAATTATCATTCATCATATGATGACTCTTTGAACTATCTGATGATGGTTGGATTGATCGAGCCATCCTTGGACCTGATCACTCATTAGGTAGAATCACTAAGTAGGTTCATGTTAATAGTTTGACCTAATCGAAACTTTCAGTGGAGGCCCATCGCCCACTGAAATGAAATCTGGGACTAAATTAATTACTAGAATTTGTTTAGAGAAATAATTGGTTGAGAACCTACTCATAGGTGCATATGGGTTGACTGACCCATCCTCGGGCCTATATGCAATCTGTGTGGATTCTAGTACCCACTAAGAAATAAAGGTAATTCCTCGAATTAGAGGTAGAGGCTATCAATTTGTATAAAATAGTAGAAGGACCTTTAGACTAAAGTCTTTATCTTTAGGATTAATAAATTCATATACTAATTAAGTTTTGATTTTTCCTTGTGTGTGCAGATATGGCCTCAAACTTGTCGTTCTGATCACTGTTGGATAGTGACAAGCTAACTAGATCAAATTTTAATAATTAGTATCAAAAGATAAAAATTGTCCTGGAGCATGAATGGATTTTATATGTGATTACAAATCTGGCACCTGACTAGCCTATTCCCAATGCCCGAGGCACGATCTGAGATACTTATTTGAAATGGCTCAATGACCTTACCACGGTTCGTTGCATTATGCGGGCCTCCATGAACAATGAGTTCAGTCAAAAATTTGAAGAGGCTCAACTAGAGGAGATACTCCAAGTGTTGAGAGATTCTTTTGATACTCCTGATGACGTTGAGTGACACAAGACTAGTTGTACTATTTTCAATGTCCGGATGAGGGAGGGTGCATCTGTTATCGATCATGTATTATATATGATCGAACAGATTGAAAAATTGAGCAAACTCGACTTTCTCTTGCACAAACAACTGGGAAAGGATGTGATCTGAAACTCACTGCCCAAGTCCTACCTATCATTTCTCAGTCATTTTAGAATGATGAAGCCTATAGTCAACTACCACGGTCTGTTGGGGTTGCTACAGACTTTTGAGAAAGATCACCAACTCCACAAGGAGGCAGTGAATTTAGTGAGAGGATCTTCTTCGAATAGTCATCATCCCTTTAAGAAAAAGAAAAAGAAGAAGAATAAGAAGGCGCCTGGTACTGGGAGTCAGTCTCAGAAATCCAAATTCAAGGTTGATCAAAGTCAGGTGGAGTGCTTTTTTTGTAAGAAGCAGGGTCACTGAAAGAGGAACTATTCTTAGTATATCACTTTTCTTGCCCGAATAGGCCAAAGAAGAAGAAACAATCAGTTGCTGGAAAAGGTACTTATGTGATAACACCTTGTAACTTCTCTCTTTTTGGTACAATGACCTGGGTATTGGATACCGGTAGCCCTATTCATATTTTAAATTCATTGCAGGATCGTCAAGTCAGTAGGAGATTTGGAGATGGTGAGAGATTTTTGAATGTTGAAGATGGAAGATTAGTTCCAGTTCTAGCTTTAAGAATCATCAAGCTTGTATTTGAGTCTCATTATATTATTCTTGATGAGTGTCATTACTGTCTTAGTTTTCTTTTGAATATTATTTCTGTAGGTCTTTTGACCAAATCTAATTATGAAATATCAATAAAGAAAAATATTTGTGATATCATTTTGAATAGTGTTACAATTTTGCATGGACAGTTGAACAATGATATTTATATTGTATCTAGGCCTAATGTAATGTACATTTCTAATAAATATCCTAGAATAGATGATGTCACGAATGCCTACCTTTGGCATTGTAGGCTAGGTCATATCAACAAGAATAGGATGAACAGGTTATCTCAAGAAGAGATTCTTGATAAAAATGATTATCAATCGTTACCTACCTGTGAATCTTGTTTGCCTAGAAAGATGACTAAGTCACTTTTTACTAAAAAAGGTAAACGAGCCAGTGATATGCTAGGTCTGATACATACTGATGTATGTAGACCCATGAGCATATGTGCTAGAGGAAGGTATAGCTATTTCATTACATTCACAGACGACCTATCTAGGTATGGGTACATCTACTTGATGAAACACTAGTCCGAATCGTTTGAAATATTCAAATGGTTCTGTAATAAAGTAGAGAAACAAACTAAAAAAAGTATTAAAACTCTTCGATCCGATCGAGGAGGTGAATACCTCTCTAGTAAATTTTTGATAAATCTAGGAGAGAATGGGATTCTCTTACAATGGACCCCTCTAGAAACACCACAGCATAATGGTATCTCAAAAAGGAGAAATCGAACTTTGTTGAACATGATTCGATCCATGATGGGGTTTGCAACTCTGTCGATCTTCTTTTGGAGATATATACTTGAAACAGCTTATCTTGTGCTCAATAATATACCAAGCAAGTCAGTTTGTAAGACACCATATGAGATATGGTCAGCGTGTAGGCTGAACCTCTCTTACTTTAGGGTTTGGGGGTGTCCGACTTATATTAAACGATTACAAACTGACAAGCTCAGTCCTAGGTCCAATAAATATAATTTCATAAGATACCTTAAGAAAATGAGGAGATATTACTTTTATCTACCTGCTGAACAAAAGATGTTTGTCAGCAATAAGGCACACTTTTTGTAAAAAAAATTTCTTAGTGAAGGAATAAGTGCCTCAAAAATTGACCTGGACGAAGTTCGACAAGTAGAAGAACTGACATCAATGTTTGAATCTAAACTAGATTTGATAAGATCAAACTTGGAGCCCAATACACAAACATGCTTAAGACGATCCGATAGAGTACCTCATCAGTCAGATAGATACTTAGATTTCTTAGTCTAGAATGGGGATTCTATTGAACTCGATGAGAATGATAAAGATTCGATCACCTATATGGAAGCGATGCAGAGGTTCGACTCTGATAAATGGCTTGAAGCCATGAAATTTGAAATAGAATCCATGAAGTTCAACAACGTATGGACATTGATTGACCCACCTGAAGGGGTTAAACCCATAAGATGTAAGTGGATCTTCAAAAGGAAGAAGGGCACAGACGGAAAAGTGGAGATCTATAAAGTCCGTTTGATTGTCAAGGGTTATCTCAGCATTATGGTATTAACTATGATGAGATATTTTTCTCCTGTGGCAACACTAAAGTTCATTCAGATCATGCTTGCGATAGCAACATACCTGGACTATGAAGTCTAGCAAATAGATATGAAGACAGCTTTTTTAAATGGAGAGCTGAACAAAAAGATGTATATGATACAACCTAAAGTGTTCACATCCACAAATGAGTCAAAGGTGCGCAAGATTCAGAGATCCATTTATGGATTGAAGCAAGCATCTCGGAGTTGGAATATATATTTTGATAAGGTAATCAGGATGTATGGCTTCATTAGGAACGGAGAGGAACCCTGCATATATAAGTAGGATAATAGTTCAATAATTGTATTTCTTGTGTTATATGTGAATGACATTCTCTAAATCGAAAATGATATCCTTGCATTACAGAAAATTTTTAAAAGTATGGCTATCGTCATAATTCTCCATGAAGGATCTGGGAGAAGCAGCGTACATCCTAAGGATGAAGATCTATAGGGATAGATCTAAAAGACTGCTTGGGCTCTTCCAATCTACGTACATAGATACCATACTAAAACGGTTCAGTATAGAGAATTTCAAGAAAGGTTATCTTCTGATAGGCCATGAAATTTATTTTTCGAAAGGAGATTGTCCGACAACTTTTCAAGAGAGAGAGCGTATGAGTAGAGTTCTATATACTTCGACAATAAGTTCTATTATGTACGCCATGATATGTATGAGATCAGACGTGGCATACTCACTAGAGGTAATGAGTAGATACCAATCTGATCTAAGAGAGAACCACTGGAAGGTTGTAAAGATCATTCTTAAGTATTTGAAAAATACTAAAGATCAGTGGCTTGTGTATGATAAAACTGACTTGAAACTAGTGGGGTTTACCGATTCCAACTTTCAATCAAATCATGTCGATAGCAAGAGTGTGTCGGATTATATTTTTATCCTAAATAGTGGAGCGATCTGCTAGAAAAATTTTAAGTAGTACACTGTGGCTGACTCTGTTTGTAAAGCAGAGTATATCATGGCATCCGATACTGTGAAGAAAGTTGTATGGTTGTAGAAGTTCATCGACGAGCTCGGAGTGGCACCCTCCATTAATGGTCCGATCTTCTTATATTGCGACAATACTGGAGCCATTGCTCAAGCCAAAGAGCTAAGGTCCCATCAGCGTACCAAATATATTCTGCATCGCTTTCATCTTATCCGGAAGATCATGGATCGAAGTGACATCGACCTTCAGAAGATCGACGGGCAGAAGAACCTAGCCACCCATTTATTAAAGCTCTCAAAATCAAGGAGTTCGATGACTATATGTCAAAGATGGGTATTTGATACTATACTGATTGGCTTGAGTCCAAGTGAAAGTTGTTGGAAAATATATCCCAAAATCAATCGTTAGCCTGTTGACGATTGTGCTCATCTTGTAAATTGTATATAAATTTTTATTGATAAAAATTATTTGATATTTTTATTACAAATTATTCATCTTTGAACTTCTATGTTGTAATGAAGTCTTTAAGATTAGAATTAATTGACAACGGAGGATTTATCATTAAGTCCATAAAAGTATTCGCGACCAAATGATATACTATTAATAGGACGATAGCAATATAGAGTATAGGTCATTGTGTGCCATATGAGTTGGTTGTTCTCTTAACCAAAGAGTGTGGAGATACTATTATGATGTGTAGATGAAATGTAGGAGTACATTCACATCGAATGTGACCATTTGCCGAGCACTTTACTGTCAAGAGTAGCTTATGAAAGGTATAGCTATAAGTGTCCCTCAGACTTGAGACCACCATGGTGACTTATAAGCAATTCACTATACTTTAGTATCAGACCATCTAAGTTTCTAACTCAGTGATGAAAGGATACTGGGTGTAATCAAGTACTTATCAAGTCGGTGTGTGAGTCAAGATGGAATTGATCTCTCTATATTAGTTGGAGATATGCATCAGTGTATTTCAATTTAGTAAAATCTTGGCTAGGGTAATCAATGAGATAGATTTGAAAGGTTGAAATATAATATGGTCGACTTAATTAGGGTTGATAGTTAAACTCTAGGTCATCTTGAGCATTGGGTCAAAGGGATAAATTATACGATAACCATATGCCAGTAGGTTCCAGAATATTGCTTTGCAATACTTCGACCTATCTGGTCGTCGGATCACCATTGCTAGATAGTTACATCGATTGGTATAAAAAATTATTTCTATACTATCGACTTAGGTTCGAACCTATTGGGTCATACATTTTAAAAGATTTGATCATATCTGATGGCTGAAGGGTCCAATTAGATTGTGACTCTGGTGAGGATTCCCATTGGGACTGAGACTCTGGAGGAGAGTCCCACTGGGATTGAGACTTTACTATTAATAAAAAATTAATTAGTAATTAGGTTACTAATTGACTCAATTTGATTGAGTAAATAGCTTTAGATTAAGTCTAATTGAATTAGATTCAGTTCGACTCAGATTGGATTTGATATGATCAATCCTGATTACAAAAAAAATTTGATCCTGATTCGATCAGGATTTGGACTTGACTAATTTCTAATTAGATTAGAAGTTTGATGAAATATTTTAATTTTTAATTGGATTAGGTTCATTTCTATCAGTGGATTCAATCCAAATTTGATTTGGATTAGAATCAGATTAGAAATGAAGAGTCCTTGTCAACTTGGACTCTATCCTTGTCTCCTTGCACCACACTTGAACTCATACTCACATCTCCACACCAAATTGGATTTGGCTTGACCTTTTTGGTGTCAAAGTAGTTGACCCAATAAGGGTGGGTGGCAATGATTAATGATTCATAATCTTATCTTCTGCCTAATTCAAATTCGATCCAAATTAGAGATAAAATGTAAACTAGGAAAGAGATTTTTTGTACATGGAAGATTGTTGGCACCTTTATGATTTCTTCCTTATTTCTTTTGGAGAGTCCTTTAGTATGAGAGACTCCAAACTCCTTCTCCATGCTATAGTGATTTTTTTGAAATTTTTTGGAATGCCAAAAGAGGTTTTGACGTGGACTCTTGGCGCCCTTTCCTTGGTAAAACCCTAATTTCGAGTCTATAAAAAAGGGTGGTCCTCCTCTTTGGTGTCATGCTTCTCTTCTCCCTTGCTGGTGTTTTTATTTTTATAGCCTCTCCTCCTCTTCCACTCTTTCTCCTCCAGATCGCTTCTTGCTTTGGAGTGTCCAAGTTGCTTGAAGAAGAAGAAAGAGATCAGTTGTCAAAGTTGCTTGCAGGCTAGCATCTCCAAGCCCCTGATCTGCGTCAATCTTCGCATGGATTTTCTATAGAGATTAGATGACTTCGTATAGCTATGAGTGACCTGAGGAATACCTTCTCTAACTATTGGACCAGAGGAGATCAATATCAAATTGGTTTGGTAATGATTTCTATCTTATCTTGATCGCAATGTTAGATCTAATAGGTAGATCTAGGATTTTAGCATCGATGAGATCGATGTATGTTTTTATTTTCAGATCTAAAGTGTATATTTTTTATATCATAGATTATGATGTGATAGTCTAAGATTAGGTCTTTTGTATGTGATTAGGATTAAATTATTTAATTTTTTATTTTTATTGTATAAAAATTTAAAATTATATGCATAGCATTACTGTATATTTTTTTCAATCAGAACTTTTAGTGGAGGCACCACATGCTTGCTAAAGAGATGTCTGGGGCAAAATTGAATGCTAAAAATTATTTGATAAAATAATTGGTTAAGAACCTACCCATGGGTGCACAGGGGTTGGCCAAGCCACACTCAGGCTCATGTGTAGCCCATGTGGATTCTAATATCCACTAAAGAATTAGTGTAATTCTTCGAATTGAAGGTAAAAGCTACTAATTTGAATAATATAGTAGGAGAATTTTTAGACTAAAATCTATATCTTTAAGCTTAATCAATTCATATACTAATTAGGTTTTAGTTTTTTTTTGCAGTTATGGCCACCATCTTGTCACTCCGATCACTATTAGATAGTGACAAATTGATGGGACCAAATTTTGATAGCTGATATCGAAAGCTCAAAATAGTCCTAAGTATGAACGGATCTTGTATGTGTTGACAGATCCGGCACCTAAGGAGCCAGCTTCGAACATGCATAGTACGGTCAGAGACACTTATCAGAAGTGGCTCAATGATCGAACTATGGTTCATTGTATTATGCTGACGACAATGAATGATAAGTTCAGTCATTATTTCGAGAATGCTCAGCCACAGGATATGTTGTAAATATTGAACGAGTCCTTTGGCACACCTGACGATATTGAGAGGCACAAGACTAGTTGTGCCATCTTCAATGCTCGAATGAGAAAAGGAGCTTCAATCACTGATCATGTACTGTATATGGTTGAGATGATTGAGCGCTTAAGCAAGTTTGGCTTTCTCCTGCATGAGAAGCTGGAGAAAAATATCATTCTGAACTCTCTGCCAAGTCCTACCTCTCTTTTCTTACTCATTTTCGAATGACAAAACCTGCAGTCAACTACCACAGTTTGCAGGGTTGCTACAGAACTTTAAAAAGGATCACCAACTCCATAAGGATTCGATGAATATTGTGGGAGGGTCATCTTTTGGATGTCGATCCTTTAAGAAAGAAAAAAAAATAAGAAGAACAAGAAAAGGATGTAAAGTGCTCGGGCACCCAAGCCAAATCAGACCAAAAAATCTAAGTCCGACCAAAGTCAAGCTGAATGCTTCTATTACAAGAAGTTGGAGCACTGCAAGAAAAATTGTACTCAATACATTGTCTCCCTAGATCCGAGCGGGTAAAAAAAGAAGCAAGTTATTGCTGGATAAGGTAACTATATGATAACACCTTATAATTTTTCAATTTATGATTCTACTACCTAGGTATTAGATACTGAAAGTCCTTTTAATATTTATAATTCATTGCAGGATTTGCAGGTCAGTAGGAATTTAAAGAAGATGAAAGATTTTTTAATGTTGGAGATGAAAACTAGTTTCAGTTCTAGTATTAGGAATTATTAAGCTTGTATTCAAGTCCAATGTAATTATTCTTAGTGAATGTCACTTTTGTCCTTCTTTTTTATCAAACATTATTTCTGTAAGCCTCCTAACCATGTACGGTTATAAAATTTTAATAAAAAAATAATTTTAATATCATTATGAATGATGTTAATGTGATGAATAGATAGCTGAATAATAGAATTTATATTTTATTACAATCTATTAGTATAATGTACATGTTCAGCAAGTACCCTAGAATTAGTGATGTCTCTGATATCTACCTTTGGCACTGTAGGTTAGGTCATATTAACAAGAATAGAATAAATAGATTGACACAAGAGAAAATCTTCAAAGTTAGTGATTGTAAATCACTTTCAACTAATGAGTCCTGTCTTCTTGGAAAAATGATCAAATCATCTTTTACTGAAAAAGATAAGCGAGCCAGTAAAGTTCTAGGTCTGATACATACTGATGTATGTGGAATGATGAACACTAATACCAGAGATGGATATTATTATTTTATTATATTTATAAATGATCTACCGAGGTATGGACACGTCTACTTAATGACACATAAATCAGAATCATTTGAATTGTTTAAACGATTCCGTAATGAAGTAGAGACATAAACTACGAAGAGCATTAAAACTCTTCGATCCAATCGAAGAGGAGAATACCTCTCCAATGAGTTTCTGACATACTTAAAAGAGAATGAGATTCTCTCTCAATAGATCTCTTCTGAAATACCCAGCATAATGGTGTGTTAGAAAAGAAGAATCGAATCCTGTTAGATATGGTTCGATCCATGATGGGCTTTGCAAGTCTATCGATCTCCTTTTGGGGATATGCACTCAAGTCTGCTTGTTATATTTTAAATAAAGTTTCGAGTAAGTTCGTAAGTAAAATACCACATAAGATATGGACAGGACGTAAGTCAGTACTCTCTCACCTTAGGGTTGGGCATGTCCGACTTATGTCAAACATTTAAAAACTGACAAGCTTGGACCTAGGTCTGACAAGTGTCAATATGTAGGGTACCCAAAAGAGACCAAGGGGTATTACTTCTATCTTGTTGATGAACAAAAAGTTTCGTCAGCAATAGGGCAGTCTTTCTAGAAAAGGAGTTTCTTGAAGAATACACTAATACCTCAAAGATTGAACTTGATGAAGTTCGATCGATAGAAGAATCGACACAATCTAGTAAACTTATAGAGTCGGACTTGATTAGATCAAATCTAGTACTTGTTGTGAAAACATCTTTAAGAAGATCTGATAGAGTACCACATCAACCGGCTAGATACTATGGTTTCTTGATTCAAGATGGTGATCTAGTTGAACTCGATGAGAACAATGAGGATCCGATCACTTATATAGATATGATGCAAAGGTCTGACTCTGATAAGTGACTAGAAGTCATGAAATTCGAAATGGAGTCCATGAAAGTCAACATTGTATGGATGTTGGTTGACTCATCAGAAGGGATAAAATCTATAGGGTGTAAGTGGATCTTCAAAAGGAAGAGGGGCACAGACGAAAAGGTGGAGACCTATAAAATCTGTCTAGTTATCAAGAGTTATCGTTAGCATTATGGTATTGACTATAATGAGATATTTTCTCTTATAGCAATGCTCAAGTCCATTCGGATCATACTTGTGATAGCAGCACATCTGGACTATAAAATTTGATAAATAGATGTGAAAATAAATGAAGAGCTAGAAGAAGAGGTGTATATAATACAACCTAAAGATTTCATATTCACAGATGAGTCTAAAGTGTACAAACTTCATAGGTCCATTTATGGACTTAAGCAAGCATCTCGGAGTTGGAATATGTATTTTGATAAAGTGATCAGAACGTATGGCTTCATTAAAAATAGAGAAGAATCGTGCATATATAAGTAGGTTAATAACTCTATGATAGTATTTCTTGTTTTGTATGTGGATAATATTTTCTTAATCAGAAATGACATCCCTACATTACAGGGAATAAAAGTTTGGTTATCATCATAGTTCTCCATAAAAGACTTGGGAGAAGCATCCTACATTCTTGGGATGACGATCTATAAAGATAAATCTAAAAGGTTGCTTAGATTATCCCAGTCAACGTACATTGATACTGTACTGAAAAAGGTTCAATATAGAGAATTTCAAGAAAGGCTATCTTCCAATAGGTCAAAAAATTTTTCTCAAAGAGTGATTGTCCAACAACTCCTCAAGAGAGAGAGCGTATGAGTAAAATTTTATATGCTTCGATAGTATAATCTATTATGTACGTCATGACATGTACACGATCGGACGTGGCATACTCACTAGGGGTAGTGAGCAGATACCAGTTCGATCCAGATGAGAACCACTGGAAGGTCCTAAAGATCATCCTTAAGTATTTGAGAAATACTAAGGACCAGTGGCTTATCTATGGAAAATCTGACTTAAAATTTATGGGGTTTACAGACTTCAATTTTTAGTCAGATCATGACGACAACAAAAGCATGTCGAGATATGTTTATACCATAAATGATGGAGCAATCTGTTGGAAGAATTTTAAGCAGCACACTGTGGCCAATTCTATTTATGAGACAGAATATATCACGGCATTCGATGCTGCGAAGGAAGCTATGTAGTTATGAAAATTCATCAACACTCTTGTTGCTCCTTGAATTGATTTTGATGATTACAAAGTATTTGAGGAGGTTTCTAATAATTTTGGCTTGGAAAAAGACTTAGTATATTTCAGGAGCAAAATCATAATTTTATCAAGACCTGATTCGGAAGCCTCAAGAGCAAGAACAAAAGATGTGCAATCTATTGGAGGCAATTTTAATATTTCTGGAAGTATATTTTGTAAGAAAATCAGGTTTATATTTTTGAGTCGACCCCATGAGTCGACTCATGGCTAGAAGGGCTGAACGGAATGCAAAATTTTTTGGCTGGCACACTCTGTGAGTCGACCCCATAGGTCGATCCCTTGGCATGAGTCGACCCTATGAGTCGACCTCTACTGCTTTGTAGGCTAAAATTACAGAACAGTCATTTTCTGCTCTTTTCCACAGAGGTCGACCCCATGAGTCGACCCATGAGCATGAGTCGACCCTATGAGTCGACCCCTGTGTCGGGAAATTTCCACAACGATTAGTTTTTAACCCGTTTCAATTGCATTAATGCTCATTTAATGTGTTCTAATAGCTCTATTTCAGCCTAGATTACTCTCCACCATTATTTGAAGTTATATAAAGGGACTTAAAGGAGGGAATCAATATAAGAAAGAGATTTGAAAAAGGTTCTTCAAGCATTCTTCTCAACCCTGAGCAAGAGCCCACTTAAAGAGTTCAAGAAGCTTTTAATTCAAGTTCACCAACTCCTCAAGAGCTCATTCAAGTCTCCAACCACCTTGAGAAAATCAGAAAGAGCTTCCTTCTAATTGTGTAAAGTGTATTTAAAGCTTTATTCACTCATTAAAGGAGCTTCATCTGTATTTCTATGCAATTAACTATAATACTCTTTTTTGAGTTATTGTTTTTATTTTGGAAGGGTTTCAAAACATGAAAAGGTTGATCCGAACCTTAAATCAGATTGTATTGGGTTAGTTTGTACCCGAAAAATAAGTATTCTAGCTTGGGATAGCTAGAGTCGGAGGTTCTGACGAGTGTATTCAGGTTGAATACAGTTTAGTAGATTTGAATTCCCAAATAGGAACTTTGGGAGTGGATGTAGGTGCAAGGTTGGCACCGAACCAGTATAAATCTTCTTGTTTGTATTGTGCTTACTTGCTCTCCTTTTAAATTTCTGTATCCTCTTGCATTCTTGCATCCAACTTCTACACCTTGCATAAATTACACTCTCCATACTTATCTTGCTCATTGTTAAATAATCTTTATAGTTGTAAGCTAAGTTTAAATTTTTAAAAACCCAATTCACCCTCCTCTTGGGTTGCATAGCTGGGAAACAAGTGGTATCAGAGCCCGGTGCTCTAGCCCTACTTTGATTTAACCATCAAAGAAATAAAGATCAATGGCAACTCAAGTTGGCACTTCTCTAGCCGAGGGCAGTCCACAAATAGACCTCCATTTTTCAATGGGTCAAACTATACCTATTGGAAAGCTCGGATGAAAATCTTTATTCAAGCTCTTGACTATGATATGCGGAGTATCATAGTAAACGGACTACACACACCCACTAAAATAATTGATGGTGTGAAATCAACCAAACTCAAAATGGAATGGGATGAGGTTGATAAGAAAATGGCTCCACTAAATGCTAAATCCATGAATGTTTTGTATTGTGCACTAGATGCTAATGAATTCAATTGTATTTCAATATGCATGTCTGCTAAGGAAATATGGGATAGATTAGAAGTATCTTATGAAGGAACTAATCAAGTGAAGGAATCCAAAATTAACATGCTAGTCCATAAATATAACTTTTTAAAATGGAGAATGATGAATCTATAACTGAAATGTTTACTCATTTTACTGATATTATAAATGATCTAAAAAGTCTTGGTAAGTCTTATTCTAACAGTAATCTCGTAAGAAAGATTCTTAGGTCCTTACCAAGAACTTGGGAAGCCAAAGTGACCGCTATCCAAGAAGCCAAGGATCTGAACATCCTATCCTTGGAAGAGCTTCTAGGATCACTGATAACTCATGAGCTGAGCATGAAACAACATCAAGAAGAAGAAGTCAAAAAGAAGAGGACAATCACCCTCAAATCCATGGCTCAACTTGATGAAAAACTGATGATATAGAAAATGAAGAGCAGAATAAAGAAATGGCTCTCATTACTAGAAGGTTTAAGAAATTTTTGAGAAAAAAGAAACAAGGAATGAGAAAGAGGTCACCCACAAAAGGAAAATATAGTAAAGAAAAAGATAAAGACCAACCCCTTATTTGCTACGAATGCAAGAAATTGGGACACTTTAAGTCTGAATGTCCACAACTGAAAAAAGATCCCAAGAAGTATAAGAAAAAGGCCATGATGGCTACTTGGAGTGGAAGTGATGAGTCAAGCTCTGAAGAAGAAGACTTAGAGGAACAAGCCAACTTGTGCCTTATGGCACATAAAAATGAGGTAAATTCTGCAACTCCTATTGACTTTACCTTTGAAGAACTTATGAAGCTTTTTATGATTTAATTGATGAACTAAAGAAGCTAGGGGTAAAGAACAAAGAGTTAAAGTCAAAGAATCAATCTTTACTAAAACAAAATGAGAGCATTTCAAATGAAAAATCTATCCTGTTTCAAGAAAATCTGAATTTAAAAAATGAAATTGCCAAGCTAAAATCAATAGTTGAAAAATTCACCTTAAGTTTAATAAACTTAATATGATTCTTGAAAATCAAAAGGCCGTTTATGACAAGGCTGGTATTGGATACAACCCCTTAAAGAAACAAAAGCTTCTAAAAATATCTATGTAAACTCTTCAAACAATAAGTTCTCAAACATTACTTGCGTCAAATGTGTAGAATAGGTCACAAGTCATACACTTGTCTCTCTAACAAATCCATAAATTCTAATGCAAAGAAAATATGGATTCCAAAAGGAACCATTGTGATTAACCAAAAAGGACCCAAGAAAGCTTGGGTACCTAAAGTAAAAACTTGACTTTTGCTTGCAGGTGTGTCTAGCATCCCAAGGAGCAAACCAGAAATGATATCTTGATAGCGGATGCTCGAGACACATGACTGGTGATGAATCCCAATTCATCACACTTGATGCTAAAAATGGAGGGATGGTCACCTTTGGAGACAATAGCAAAGGAAAGATCATCGGTATAGGTAACATTGGTATCACTCACTCTAAGTATATTGAAAATATTTTATTAGTAGATGATTTAAAACATAATTTATTAAGCATCAGTCAATTTTGTGATAAAGGATATAAAGTTATTTTTGAATCTTCTGTTTGCATTGTAACTAGTCCTATTAATGAAGGCATTAAATTTGTTAGGCATAGACATGGTAATGTTTATATGGTAGATTTGAATGATCTATCCAAAATAAATATACAATGTCTAGTATCCTTGAATGTCAAGATTAATGAGACTAGTTGGCTTTGGCATCGTAGGCTTGCACATATTAGCATGCATTCACTTTCAAAACTCATTAAGAAGGAATTGGTTATTGGTTTACCCAAATTGAACCTTAAAAAGATAGAATTTGTTATGCATACCAACTAGATAAACAAACAAGAGTTTCATTCAAATCTAAAAATATTATTTCAATTTCTAGGCCATTAGAACTATTGCACATGAATTTATTTGGACCTACTAGAACTACTAGTCTAGGAGGAAAATGATATGGTTTTGTAATTATTGATGATTTCTCTCATTTTATATGGGTTTTCTTTTTGGCATACAAGGATGAAACTTTTCAAGTTTTCTCTAAATTTTATCCAAAAGTCACAAATGAGAAAGGTTTTTTAATTCAAAATATTCGAAGTGATCATGGAACTGAATTTAAAAATCAAGATTTTGAAAAGTTTTGTGATGAAAAAGGAATAGGCCATAACTTTTCGGCACCTAGGACACCCCAATAAAATGAGGTAGTAGAAAGAAAAAATAGAACTATTAAAGAAATGGCCCATACCATGCTATGTGAAAGCAACCTTCCAAGATACTTTTGGGCAAAAGCAATTAACACGGCATGTTACATATTAAATCATGCTTTAATTAGATAAATTTTAAAGAAAACTCCCTATGAGCTTTGGAAAGGAAGAAAACCAAACATTGCATATTTTCATGTTTTTGGTTGCCGATGTTTTGTATTAAACAATGGTAAAGAAAGACTAAAAAATTTGATACAAAATCCAATGAAGTGATTTTTCTTGGTTACTTCTCTTCTAGTAAAGTCTTTAGAATTTTTAACAAAAGAACCTTAGTAGTAGAGGAGTCAATACATGTTGTCTTTGATGAAACTAATGATCTTCCTTCAAGGAAGAATGAAGGTTTTGATGGTGTAGATCCTCTTATAGAAGGGATAAAGGAGATGACTCTAAAAGATTCAAAAATTCAAGATGATGAAGAATATGAAAACAAACAGGATGAGGAAGGTGAAGAATAACAAGAACAACCTCAAGGTACATATAATCTACCCGAAGAATGGAGGTATGATCACAATCACCCCAAAGAACTAATCATTGGTGATCCTACACATGGTGTAAGAACTCGTTCTTCACTTAAAGATGCATTCAATTATTTTGCTTTTGTCTCTCATCTTAAACCTAAAACTATAGACGAAGCTGAAAAAGATTATAATTGGATTAATGCAATGCAAGAACTTAATCAATTTGAAAGAAATAATGTATGGACCTTAGTATCAAGATCTAAAAACTATTCAATAATTGGCACAAAATAGGTATATAGGAATAAATTGGATGAACATGGAAATGTAATAAGAAATAAAGCAAGATTGGTTGCAAAAGGTTATAATCAAGAAGAAAGAATTGATTTTGATGAGACCTTTGCACCTGTTGCTAGATTAGAGGCAATTAGACTTCTACTTGCATATGCTTGCTTTATGAAATTTAAATTATTCCAAATGGATGTCAAAAGTGTGAGAAAAATTCAGTGCAGGGGTAAAATGATAATTTTAATTTTTTTTCAAAATCATGATTTTACAGTAAAAATTATTAATTAATCTAATTAATTAATATAAATTTATTCTACACTAGGATCTAAATATGATATATAGCATGCATTCATTTAAATTTAAATTCAAATTCGAATAGTAAACATTTTACTGTAATGTATTCAGAACACAATACCTTTGTGCGGGCAGTAGATCGCCGTAATCTGATCACCGTCGGAAGAGTCTGATCATCGCGATGCAGCCACACATTGTGTCTGGCCTCTGTGGATCATCCACATGAAGCTTCCGGTCTGATCGACTCCTCACGAGTGCTAGCTCGTTGTAGAGCCCTTTTGACGGTCGATGCTGATCGAACTCTTTCGATCGATTTCTGTCGATTCTTCAGATGCTCTAGATTGTCAACAGATGTACTTGAGAGGATGTTGAAGATCTCCTTAAGATTTTGTGGGCTCACGACACTCGTAGCTCACTTTCTTACTTCTCGAACCCCAGGCTAAAACTCTAGGAAACTCACCGAATATCTTGCACCCACTTTTCTTTCTTTTCTTTCTTTTTCTCTTGGAAGGATATGGACATCCTTCTCACGCACAAGACTTCTTTTGCCCTAGAATTTTTTTCCAAAAAAATCTTCTTCTTGCACGCCCCACTCTTCTCCTCCATTTATAACAACGTCAAACATCTTATCCAAAAGAAAGGATAAAGATGAGTAATTGCACATTTGAATTCAAATCAAATTTTGAATTCAAATGGACACCAACTCATCCCTTATCCACTAAAGGCATGAGGTGTGGCTTAAATTGTGCATGAAGTGATTTCATGAGAAACCTTTTCTCATGTAATAAATGGGGCGTAAAAAAAGGGATAAGGTGCAAAGATTGATTGCCCATTCAAATTCAAACTTTATTTTGAATTTGAATGGCCAACCAATCATCCTTATCCATTCATATGGCACATTAAAGTGGGGCGTGGAGAGGGCTTGGCATGAGAAAAAAATTCATGAGAAGTTCCTTCTCATGAATTCAAATGGGTGCAATGGAAGTGAGGTGGCACATGGAGATTGGGTCAAGGTGGTTTAATTATTTAAACCAACCTAATTAAACCAAATAAGTTAGGTCCAATTAGACTAATTTAAATCCAACTAAATGAGGCTTAATTAGGCTCAATAAAATCTTAATCAAATCAGGAATTGACTAAGCCCAACCCCTGATCAGATCAGGGACCAAACCATCTCGACGATTAGGTTAACTCTTAACCTAATCGGGTCAAACCCAACTGAATCCAATTCAATTGGACTTGATCCAAAAATAATTACTCAATCAAATTGAGTTAATTAGTGATCAAATCATTAATTAAACCTCTCATAAATACTGAGTCCAAATCCGATGGGCAATCGGGCATCAGAATTTATCGATATGTAACCCTGATCGAAAAGTCCCAACCAGTGGGACTCTTGACCTCGGTACCCATAATGTGTGGAACTTGTGATCAGAGAATCCTGATTCTCGATCACTGAGTCCCAAACATGTAGGATTCTACACCAGCTATCAGATCAGATAAGAACCTCTAATGTGTGTGACCATACAGGTTTGAACCTAAGCCGGTAGCACAGAAACCAATTCCTGTACTAATCGAAGAGACCATCTAGCAATGGTACCCGACATCCGGATAGGTCGAATAGTCGCAATCGCAACACTCAGAACTTACATGAATATGGTTACTGTATAATTCATCCTTTTGACCCCTGTGTTTAGGATGACTCAGGGTTAAACTGTCAACCCTGATCAGATCATCTGAATCGTGCTCAACTCAAACAGTCCTGTGACTCCTCACAAGGACTACCCTGGCCAAAATTTTGCTAAATTGAAACACGACTGTACACAGCTCCTAAACTGGAGTGGTCAATCCCATCTTGACACACGCACCGACAAGTCAAGTACTTGACTACACCTAGCAGTCTTCCGTCACTGAATTAGAAATTCAGGTAGTCCAGTGCCTAAGTGCAGTGAGTTGCTTGCAAGTCACCGTGGCGGTCTCAGGTCGGAGGGATATTTATACCCATTTTCCATCAGAGCAAATCTTGACAGTAGAAATAGCTCCGGAGTTGGTCACGTTCAGTGCAGATGTACCCTTATATCTCACCTGTATGCCATACCAGTGTCTCTATACTCATTGGTTAAGAGGACAACCAACCTATATAACACACAACGACCTGTGCTTGATAAACATTGTCGTCCTTGGTAACAATATATCATTTGGTCACGAACAGATTTAAGGACTAAACGACAAATCCTCCTTTGTCGAGTCTAAATAGTCCTAAGTACTTCACCACAACATAGGAGTTCATTAGAAGATGAAATATTTTGTGATGAAAAATACCAAAATAATTTTTATTAATTCATAATTCATGTACATATACAAAAATGAGCATAACCATCAACAGACTGACGATTGGCTTTGGGACACTATTCCCAACAATATCCCACTTGGCCTAAAGCCAATCAGTGCAGTATCTAATACCCATCTTCGACTTGTAGTTGTCGAACTCCTTCACCGCAATGGCTTTAGTGAATGGGTCAGTCAGGTTCTTCTTTCCATCGATCTTCTGAAGATCGACGTCACCTCGATCCATAATTTCTCGGATGAGATGGTAGCGGCGTAGAATATGCTTCGTCCGTTGGTATGCCTTTGGTTCCTTCGCCTGAGCAATGGCTCCAAAGCTGTCACAGTAGAGCAGAACTGGACCAACAAGGGAGGGTGCTACTCCGAGCTTGGTGATGAATTTCCTCAGCCACACCGCTTCTTTGGCAGCATCTGATACAGCGACATACTCCACCTCGCAAACTGAATCAGCCACTGTGTGCTGCTTGAAACTTTTCCAGCAGATAGCCCCACCATTAAGGGTAAAAATAAATCCCGACACACTTTTGCTGTCATTGTGATCAGACTGGAAACTAGAGTCTGTAAACCCTATAAGTCTCAAGTCTGATTCACCATAAACAAGCCACTGGTCCTTAGTATTTTTTAAATACTTCAGGATGGTTTTAACAACCTTCCAGTGATTCTTTCCTGGATCAGATTGGTATCTACTCACTACCCCTAGTGAGTATGCCACATCTAGTCATGTACATGTCATGGCATACATAATAGATCCCACTGTCGAAGCATATGGAATCCTACCCATACGCTCTCTCTCTTGAGGTGTTGTCGGACAATCCCTTTTCGAGAGAGAAATTCCATGGCCTATCAGAAGATAGCCTTTCTAGAAATTCTTCATGCTGAACCTCTTCAGCATAGTATCAATGTACGTGGACAGAGATAAACCAAGCAACCTTTTAGATCTATCCCTATAGATCCTCATCCCTAGGATGTAGGAAGCTTCTCCCAGATCCTTCATGGAGAACTGTGATGACAGCCAAATCTTTATTCCCTATAATACAAAGACATCATTCCCGATTAAGAGAATGTCATCCACATACAATACAAGAAATACTACTACTGGACCATTAGCCCACTTATAAATGTAGGGCTCTTCTCCGTTCTTAACGAAGCCATACGTCTTGATCGTCTTATCAAAACGTATGTTCCAACTCCGTGATGCCTGCTTAAGTCCATAAATGGACCTCTGTAGCCTGCACACCTTAGACTCATCTGTGGACGTGAATCCTTCAAGTTGTATCATATACACCTCTTCGTCCAGCTCTCCGTTTAGGAAAGCTATCTTCACATCCATCTGTCAGATTTCATAGTCCAATTGAGCAGCTATCGCAAGCATAATCCGAATGGATTTGAGCATTGCCACAGGAGAAAACATCTCGTCATAGTTTATACCATAACGTTGATGATATCCCTTGGCAACCAGACGGGCTTTATAGGTTTCTACCTTTCCGTCTGTGCCCCTCTTCCTCTTGAAGACCCACTTACACCTTATGGGTTTTACTCCTTCGGGTGGGTCAACCAATGTCCATACATCGTTGACCTTCATGGACTCCATTTCAGATTTCATTGCTTCTAGCCATTTCTCAGAGTCGGGTCTCTGCATTGCATCCATGTAGGTGATCGGATCCTCATCGTTTTCATCAAGTTTGATAGGATCATCGTCCTGGACCAAGAAATCATAGTATCTGTCCGGTTGATGTGATACTCTACCGGATCGCCTTAAGGGTGCTTGAACAATGGGCTCCGGATCTGATCTAATCAAATCCGGTTCAGGTTCAGCAACTTGTGTCAGTTTTTCTACCTGCCGAACTTCGTCAAGTTCGACCTTAGAGGTAACAGTCCCTTCACCAAGGAACTTCTTTTCCAAAAAGATTGCCTTAAGGCTGACAAATACTTTTTGCTCATCAACTAGGTAGAAGTAATACCCTTTGGTCACTTTTGGGTACCCTATAAAATTATACTTGTCAGACCTAGGTCCAAGCTTATCCGTAATTAAACATTTAACATAAGCCAGACACCCCCAAACCCTAAGGTGCGAGAGTACTGGCTTACGACCTATCCATATCTCATATGGCGTTTTGGTTATAGACTTACTCGAAACTCTATTTAGAAGGTAACAAGCTGATTCAAGTGCATATCCCCAGAGGGAGATCGGCAGACTAGCAAATCCCATCATGGATCGAACCATGTCCAACAAGGTCCGATTCCTCCTTTCAGACACACCATTATGCTGTGGTGTTCCAGGAGGTATCCACTAAGAGAGAATCCCATTCTCCCCAAGATATGTCAGAAAATCATTGAAAAGATATTCACCTCCTCGATCAGATCGAAGAATTTTAATACACTTCTCAGTTTGTTTTTCTACCTCATTTCAGAATAGTTTGAACATTTCAAATGACTCCGATTTATGCTTCATTAAATAGACATACCCATACCTCGATAGGTCGTCTGTGAAGGTTATGAAGTAGAAATATCCACCTCTTGCACTTGAGCTCATGGATCCACATACATCAGAATGTACCGACCCAAGAGTTCACTGGCTCGCTCACCTTTTTCAGTAAAAGGTGATTTGGTCATTTTATCAAGAAGACAGGACTCACAGGTTGGAAGTGATTCACAATCACCTACTTCAAGAATTCCTTCTTGAGCCAACCTGTTTATCCTGTTCTTATTGATATGACCTAGCCTACAGTGCTAAAGATAGACTTCTGACACATTATCTATTCTAGGGCATTTACTGGAGGTTTGAACCATACTAACTGGTTGTGATAGAAAGTAAATTTCATTATTAAGTTGTCCAACAAACATTGTAACACCATTTAAAATGATTTGCAAATATTTTCTTTTATTAAAAATTGATAACCGTTCATGGTTAAAAGGCCTACAGAAATAATATTTAATAAAAAGCTTGGACAATAGTGACATTTACTCAGAATTACGTTTCGAGAATTGATTATAAGGTTCATGATTCCTAATGCTAGAACTGAAACTTTGCTTCCATCTCCAATGTTCAGGAATCTCTCGCCTTCATCAAATCTCCTACTGACCTACAGACCCTGCATCGAATTGCAAATATGATAAGGGCTTTCGGTATCCAATACCTAGGTAGTAGTATCACAAATGGAAAAGTTGTAAGATGTTATCATATAAGTACCTTGCTTCTTCTTCGGCCTGTTCGGGTCCAGGGAGGCAATGTATAGAGGACAGTTCCTCTTCCAGTGCCCCTGCTTCTTGCAAAAGAAGCACTCCGCCTGGCTCTGATCGGGCTTGCACTTCTTGGTCTGACCCTGTGCAGACGTCCCAGCATGCAGCTGCACCTTCTTATTCTTCTTCTTCTTGTTCTTCTTCTTCCCTTTCTCAAAGGGTCAACGACCAGAAGAAGACCATCCCACAACATTCACCGACTCCTTATGGAGCTGGTGTTCCTTCTCAAAGTTCTGTAGCAATCCCAACAAGCCATGGTAGTTCACTGCAGGCTTTGTCATCCGAAAATGAGTAAGAAAGGGGAGGAAGGACTTGGGCAATGAATTAAGGATCGCATCCTTACCGAGCTGCTCGTGCAGGGGAAAGCCCAGTTTACTTAGGCGCTCAATCATTTCGATCATGTACAGTATATGATCAGTGACTGAGGCTCCATCCCTCATTCGAGCATTGAAAATGGCACAACTAATTTTGTACCTTTCAACATCGTCAGGCGTGCTAAAGGAGTCGTTCAACATTTGAAGTATCTCCTGTGGCTGGGCGTTCTCGAACCTACGGCTGAACTCATCATTCATTGCCGCCAGCATAATGCACCGAACGGTGGTGCCGTCGTTGAGCCACTTCTGATAAGTGTCTCGGACCGTCCCTCTAACGTTCGGGCTGGCTCCTCAGGTGCCGGATCCGTTGCTACATAAAGGATCTGCTCATGCTCAAGGACGATTTTTAATTTTCGATACCAACTATCGAAATTAGGTCCCATGAGCTTGTCATTATCTAATAATGACTGGAGCGACAGGGTAGTGGCCATAGCTGCATAAAGAAAAACCAGACCTCTATTAGTACATAAATTAGTAATACTAAAGACTTGGACTTTAGTCTAAAGTTTCTCTCAGTATTTTTATGAATTGGTAGCCTCAACCTCCAATTCAAGGAATTACTTTAATTCCTTAGTGGGTACTAGAATCCACACAAACTACACACGAGCCCAACTTTGGTTGGTCAACCCATGTGCATCTATGGGTAGGTTCATAACCAGTTGTTTCTCTAAACAACTTCTAGTAATTGATTTTGCCCCAGAACCTAATCAGTAGGCTTTGGCCTCCACTGAAAAGATCTGGTTAGGTCCAACCATTAACATGATTTGATTTGGTGAATCAGACCAATAAATGATCAGGCCCGACTTTGGCCGCCAACCTGACCACCATCAGAAAGACTCAAACCAAATTATCATATTATGAATGATAATTCCATTAGTCAATAAGCACCAGCCTTTGGGCCTCCAATGATTATTAAACTAATGGACTCATTATCACTCACTTAATGGGAGGCTATGACTTAGTTATCAATATAACTTAATCATTTTTAGGGACCTAATAATTTTTGAAGATTTTATTAAAGGATAGATGAGAAAAAAATATCCAGCCAATTTCCATCCTCCCACTGACTTCACCAAGTCAGATTAAAAAGGATTTAATTAAAGCTGGCATTAGGAGCACCTAAATCAGTCAAACTGATTTACCTAATGACATGGGTGAGCCCTAACACCAAGTGATCTAATCAAAACCTAATTCACCAAGTTGGCTAGGTAAGTGAGATCAGTGGTGGGGATAAGCCATTAACTCGTCAGAGATCAAATCACTGCGAGTAGCTCCCGCTTAAAAATCACTGGTCAAACAGCCAAACTTACCTTAGACACCAACCGGTTCATTAGTTTTAATTTGATCAACTTAGTAAATAGGGTTCCACCACGTAGCCATGAATTAAGTCCATCTTGGTCTAGTTAAAGACATGGACCCATTCAACTACAACTATTGGAGTTGAGTCTAGAGTATCCTTGACCTAATCTAATTCAACTTTTGATTAGATTTGACCAATTACTCTAATTTAGTCCATTTCTTTAAGCTAACCTTAGGTCTAACCCAATTATGGACCTAATCCATCTAACCCATTGACCCACAAATTTATGCAATTGTCTTAGGTCTTAATTCACAATTCTAGACCTACTAGACAACACTTAATTCTTTTAATTAAGTATTTGGGCTGATGGGTCAGGGTTTGGCATTTCAAAAATAATTTTCAAATTTGAAAGGTTTTATTTTCTATTTATCAAATATGTTGACTCATTTCACAAATAGATCAGCACATTTCATAAATAGCAATCCTATTGCTAATTACATAATAGAAAATAACTCAATCAAAATAAATCATAAATATTCCTTTAGATCTATTCTAACACATTCATGATAAATTTCATAATTGAATCTTTACAATTAATTCCTTTCGCTGCTTCATCTGCATGGGATATAATTGTAGCGGCACCCCTACCGCCATAGGAGATCCCATCGAATGGGAGGAGAGGGCCTTTAAACCCTGCTTTTCTCCTATGACCGGACGGCCATGGCAACCAACCCAATTCGATTACTTACTACTTGGATCAAGTATATCTAAATATACCAATTTAAATTTTAAATTTCAAATTTTAAATTTTAAATTTTGAATTTTAAATTTCAAACAAATTTAAATTTCAAATTTTTAAATTTCAAATTTTGAATTTCAAATTTTGAATTTTAAATTTTGAATTTTAAATTTTGAATTTCAAATTTAAAATTTCAACCAAATTTTAAATTTCAAATTTAAAATTTTGAATTTCAAATTTTTGAATTTTGAATTTCGAACAACTTTCAAAATTCAAATTTTAAATTTTAAATTTAAACTTTTAGATTATAACTTAATCTATGCATGTAAATATATATATCATATCTAAGAACCCGCTCTGATACCATTTGTGAGAAAAATTCAATGCAGGGGTAAAATGGTAATTTTAAAACTTTTTCAAAATCATAATTTTATAGTAAAAATTATTAATTAATCTAATTAATTAACATGAATTTATCATACACTAGGATCTAAATATGATATATAGCAGCATTCATTTAAATTTGAAATTCAAATTCGAACAATAAACACTTTACTGTAACGTGTTCAGAACACAATACCTTTGTGCGACAGTAGATCGCCGCAATCTGATCACTGTCGAGAGAGTCTAATCATCGTGATGCAGCCACACAGCATGTCTGACTTCTGTAGATCATCCACATGAAGCTTTCAGTCTGATTGACTCCTCACGAGTGCTAGCTCGTTGTAGAGCCCTTTTGACGGTCGATGCTGATCGAACTCCTTCGATCGATATCTATCGATTCTTTGGATGCTCTAGATTGTCAACAGACATACTTGAGAGGATGTTGAAGATCTCCTTGAGATTTTGTGGGCTCACGACACTCGTAGCTCACTTTCTCACTTCCTGAACCCCAGGCTAAAACTCTAGGAAACTCACCGGAAATCTTGCACCCACTTTTCTTTCTTTTCTTTCTTTTTCTCTTGGAAGGATATGGACTTCCTTCTCACGCACAAGACTTCTCATGCCCTAAAATTTTTCTCCAAAAATTTTTTCTTACATGCCCCACTCTTCTCCTCCTTTCATAACAACGTCAAATGCCTTATCCAAAAGAAAGGATAAAGATGAGTAATTGCACATTTGAATTCAAATCAAATTTTGAATTTAAATGGACACCAACTCATCCCTTATCCACTAAAGGTGTGAGGCATGGCTTAATTGTGCATGGAGTGATTTCATGAGAAACCTTTTCTCATGTAATAAATGGGGCGTAAAAAAAGGATAAGGTGCAAAGATTGATTACCCATTCAAATTCAAACTTTATTTTGAATTTGAATGGCCAACCAATCATCCTTATCCATTCATATGGCACATTAAAGTGGGGCGTGGAGAGGGCTTGGTGTAGGAAAAAATTCATGAAAAGTTTCTTCTCATGAATTCAAATGGGTGCAATGGAAGTGAGGTGGCGCATGGAGATTGGGTCAAGGTGGTTTAATTATTTAAACCAACCTAATTGAACCAAATAAGTTAGGTCCAATTAGACTAATTTAAATCCAACTAAATTAGGCTTAATTAGGTTCAATAAAATCTTAATCAAATTAGAAATTGACTAAGCCCAACCCCTGATCAGATCAGAGACCAAACCATCTCGACGATTAGGTCAACTCTTAACCTAATCGGGTCAAACCCAACTGAATCCAATTCAATTGGACTTGATCCAAAAATAATTACTAAATCAAATTGAGTTAATTATCGATCAAATAACTAATTAAATCTCTCATAAATATTGAGTCCAAATTCGATGGGCAATCGAGCATCAGAATTCATCGATATGTAATCCTGATCGAAAAGTCCCAACCAGTGCAACTCTTGACCCCGGTACCCATAATGTGTGGAACTCATGATCCGAGAATCTTGATTCTCGATCACTGAGTCCTAAACATATAGATTCTACACCAGCCATCAGATCAGATAGGAACCTCTAATGTGTGTGACCCCACAAGTTCGAACCTAAGTCGGTAGCATAGGAACCAATTCCTGTACTAATCGAAGTGATCATCTAGCAATGGTACCCGACGTCTGGATAGGTCGAATAGTCGCAATCGCAACACTCAAAACCTACATGAATATGGTTACTGTATAATTCATCCTTTTGACCCCTATGTTTAGAACGACTCAGGGTTAAACTGTCAACCCTGATCAAATCATCCGAATCGTGCTCAACTCAAACAGTCCTGTGACTCCTCACAAGGACTACCCTGGCCAAGGTTTTGCTAAATTGAAACACGACTGTACACAGCTCCTAAATTGGAGTGGTCAATCTCATCTTGACACACGCACCGACAAGTCAAGTACTTGACTACACCCAGCAGCCTTCCGTCACTGAATTAGAAATTCAGGTAGTCCAGTGCCTAAGTGCAGTGAATTGCTTGCAAGTCACCGTGGCGGTCTTAGGTCGGAGGGATATTTAACCCATATTCCATCGGAGCAAATCTTGACAGTAGAAATAGCTCTGGAGTCGGTCACGTTCAGTGCAGATGTACCCTTATATCTCACCTGTATGCCATACCAGTGTCTCCATACTCTTTGGTTAAGAGGACAACCAACCTATATGACACACAATGACCGATGCTTGATAAATATTGTCATCCTTGGTAACAACATATCATTTGGTCGCGAACAGATTTAAGGACTAAACGATAAATCCTCCTTTGTCGAGTCTAAATAGTCCTAAGGACTTCACCACAACATAGGAGTTCATTAGAAGATGAAACATTTTGTGATGAAAAATATCAAAATAATTTTTATTAATTCATAATTCATGTACATATACAAAAATGAGCACAACTGTCAACAGGCTGACGATTGGCTTTGGAATACTATTCCCAATAAAAAGTACTTTTTTAAATGGATATATTGTTAAAGAAGTTTATGTAGAACAACCTCCAGGTTTTGAAAATCATGCTTTTCCTAATCATGTTTTTAAATTAAATAAAACTCTATATGGTTTGAAACAAGCACCCAGGGCTTGGTATGAAAGGCTAAGCAAATTTCTACTTAATAATAGTTTTTCAAGAAAAATGTAGACACAACCCTTTTCATTAAAAAAAATTAAGATGATATATTAGTTATACAAATATATGTTGATGACATTATTTTTGGGTCTACTAATGAAACTCTTTATCAAGATTTTGCAAAGCTCATGCAGGGGGAGTTCGAGATGAGCATGATGGGAGAACTTACATTCTTCCTCGGACTCCAAATCAAACAAACAAAGGAAGGAATCTCCATCACCCAAAGTAAGTACACAAGAAAATTACTCAAAAGATTTGGAATGGAGAACTCCAAAGCAATTGGCACATCCATGAGCCCATCATGTAAGCTTGACAAGGATGAAGAAGATAAAAATATAGACTTAAAATTTTATAGAGGTATGATTGGTTCTCTATTATATTTAACTACTAGTAGACCTGATTTTATATTTAGTGTTTGTCTTTGTGCTCGCTTTCAATCAAATCCAAAAGAATCACACTTGAATGCAGTTAAAAGAATCCTTAGATATTTAAATGGTACACAAACTCTAGGATTATGGTATTCTAAGGACTCATTAATTAACTTAATAGGATATTCAGATGCCGATTTTGCTGGATGTAGATCAAATAGAAAAAGTACTAGTGGAACTTGCCAATTTCTTGGAGTCAACCTAATCTCTTGGTTTAGCAAGAAACAAAATTCAGTAGCACTGTCTACGGCCGAGGCCGAATACATTGCAGCCGGAAGTTGTTGTGCTCAAATCTTGTGGATTAAGCAACAACTCGAAGACTTTGGTATCAAACTTAATGAAACTCCCATAAGATGTGATAACACTTATTGGGTATAAAATACCCCCAGCCGAAGTTCGTGACAAGAGTGACCCTCTGGAGATTCTACCGACTTCCGACCTTCAGCGACATCTTTCCGAACCTCTCTGGTGCCCGAGCCTCCGCAACACTCCCAAGTTTTGCCGACGGATAAGCCCCCACCAGCATCGACCGGATTCTTCACGACGGACGGACTCCACCCAAGTTTCCACGATGATCGACCACCTTCTAGACTGCATCCGGACTCCTATGGGAGCCGGACTTCGCCCCCGACTTCCACTGTAGGTAGACTCCGTCTGGACTCCTACGGGAGCCGGACTTCGTCTCCGACTTCAATTGCAGGTAGACTTCGTCCGGACTCCTACGGGAGCGGACTTCGTCCCTGACTTCAATTGCAGGTAGACTTCGTCCGGACTCCTACGAAAGCCAGACTTCGTCCCCGACTCCGACTGCAGGTAGACTTCGTCCGAACTCCTACAAAGCCGGACTTCATCCCCGACTTCAATTGCAGGTAGACTTCATCCGGACTCCTACGGGAGCCGGACTTCATCACCGACTCTGGCTGCAGGTAGACTCGTCCGGACTCCTATGAAAGTCGGACTTCATCCCCGACTCCGGCTACAGGTAGACTCCGTCCGGACTTTTATGGGAGCCGGACTTCATCCCCGACTTCAATTACAGGTAGACTTCATCCGGACTCCTACGGGAGCCGAACTTCGTCCCCGACTCCGACTACAGGAAGACTTCATCCGGACTCCTACGGGAGCCGGACTTCATCCCTGACTTCAACTGCAGGTAGACTCTGTCCGGACTCCTACGGGAGCCGGACTTTATCCCCGACTTCAATTGCAGGTAGAATCCGTCCGGACTCCTACGAGAGTCGGACCTCATCCCTGACTTCAATTGCAGGTAGACTTCATCCGGACTCCTACGGGAGCCGGACTCCGTCCCGACTCCGACTGCAGGTAGACTTCATCCGGACTCCTACGGGAGTCGAACTCCGTCCCGACTCTGACTGCAGGTAGACTTCATCGGACTCCTATGGGAGTCGGACTCCATCCCCGACTCCGACTGCAGGCAGACTCCGTCCGGACTCCTACGGGAGCCGGACTTCATCCCCGACTTCAATTGCAGGAAGACTTCGTCCGGACTCCTACGAGAGCCAGACTCCGTCCCCGACTCCGACTGCAGGAAGACTTCGTCCGGACTCCTACGGGAGCCGACTTCGTCCCTGACTCCTACGGAGGGACTTCATCCAGACTCCTACGGGAGTCGGACTTCATCCCTGACTTCAACTGCAGGTAGACTTCGTCTGGACTCCTACGGGAGCCAGACTTCATCCCCGACTCCGACTGCAGGAAGACTTCATCCAGACTCCTATGGGAGTCGGACTTCATCCCTGGCTTCAACTATAGGTAGACTCCATCCGGACTCCTACGGGAGCCGGACTTCATCCCCGACTTCAATTGCAAGAAGACTTCATCCGGACTCCTACGGGAGCCGGACTCTATCCCCGACTCCGACTGCAGGAAGACTTCGTCCGGACTCCTACGGGAGCCAGACTTCGTCCCAGACTCCAATTGTAGGAAGACTTTGTCCGGACTCCTACGGAAGCCAGACTTCATCCCTGACTTCAACTGCAGGTAGACTTCGTCCGGACTCCTACGGGAGCCGGACTTCGTCCCCGACTCCGACTACAGGAAGACTTCATCCGGACTCCTACAGGAGCCGGACCTCATCCCTGGTTTCAACTGCAGGTAGACTTCGTCCGGACCCCTACAGGAGCCGGACTTCATCCCCGACTCCGGCTGCAGGTAGACTCCGTCCGGATTCCTACGGGAGCCGGACTTCATCCCCGACTTCAATTGCAGGTAGACTTCATCCGGACTCCTACGGGAGCCGGACTTCATCCCTGACCCCGGTTGCAGGAAGACTTCGCCCGGACTCCTTCGGGAGTCGGACTTCGTCCCCGACTCCAACTGCAGGCAAACTTCGTCCGAGCTCCTACGGGAGCCAGACTTTTGCCCTGAACTCCTGTTGTAGGTAGATCTCACCGCGAATTCTTACGAGGGCCAAGACTCCTCGACAAATGATCCCCATCCAGGCTTCTACGGAGACCGGACTCCGACCAAACTTCTATAAGTGGGCAAATGCCGTGCTCACGGAATCCAGTAGCTGGACCCCTCCGGTGGATGAACCTCTCCAACACCATCCGACATCTTCCACTGGTCGGCCCTCTGCCAAAGTCTACGTAAAACCAGGCTACGTCTGCGGGAAGCCTCTGACCGAACTCCTACGACAAGTAATCCTCACCTGCCGCCTTAGCGCCCAAGGCACCAACAGGATTTGCAGCATCCGAGCTCCTTTCAGATGGACAGCTACCTCTCTCCGCCAGGCACCTCAACCAAACTTCAGCTGACAGGCCTGGACCCCTGGCAGGCCGCAGTAACGGCCACGACTCTGCTCCACTTCCTGCGATGGATCCCGCACGGCTCCATTACTCCTTGGCAGGCCACAATAACGGCCACGACTCTGCTCCACTTCCTGCGATGGATCCCGCCGGCTCCATCACTCCCTGGCAGGCAGCAGTAACGGCCACGACTCTGCTCCACTTCCTGCGATGGATCCCGCACGGCTCCATCACTCCTTGGCAGGCCATGATAATGGCCACTACTCTGTGCCACTTCCTGCGACGGATATCGCGTGGCTCCTCCACCCTCTGGTAAGTCGCGACAACGGATGCTGCTTCACTCCCCGCACAGACTCCACATGGCAGATTGCAGTGATGGCCACGATTCCACTCCACTACATTTCATAACAAACTCCTCCTGGCCCTGAACGGCCCACTGCCAGACGGTTACAAACATCGCTATCATCTATTGCACCCTCCACCTATAAAAAGGGGACCCCAGATATGTTATTCTCTAAGCTCTAATTTCTATCCCAAAAACTCTGCTAAAATTTTCGTTCGAGCACTCCATTCTTGTTGAGGCAGAGAACTGACTTGAGCATCGGAGGGTCTTGCCGGAGCAACCCCAACTCTGGTTTAGACTTCTTTTGCAGGTCCCGGCAGCGACCGTGACTCCCTCGACTTCAGTTTCTCCGACGTGGGCGGATTTTTGCACCAACAGGATTGATGCTAGAGGAAGGGCTGTGTCTTCACAGTACCCTTGTTCTTAAAGGAGCGCTCAACGGGACACCTCCGATCATCTTTTCCGACGTCCTCTCCTCCTTCCCCCACTAGGTCTTCGCCCGATGCCTCCCCATAAAGCATCCATGCGGTGATCCACGGCCTCTGCGGCCAGATCTCAGGCTCCGGCCTCACCTTCAATTTTCAGCCTCCTCCCCCTCCTCCAGCAACGGCGGTTGACGCGGAGCAATTCGACCTACTGGTGCAGCAGGTCAGAGGCCTCACTGAAGCTGTGCAGGCCATGCAACAGCAGCAGCCGCAGGCATCAGTGCGACTGGAGAGAGCGTCACCAGAACTCCAAAATTCGATGGTAGGACGGGCCACTTGGGCCAGCCGCCCCATCTTTCTCGGAAAGATGAATCCGAGGGTGGAGAGCCCTCAGTCAGATCACGATTCCACCCTTGGAAGATCTCTACCTCTATTCTGCCAGAAGATCCTTGAGACCCGTAATCGAGAGGATTTCCTGGACCGGAGGCTCCAGGAGATGAACCGGCGAATCGAAGAACTCCGCCACGCTCCCCCCGCTTATGGTGAGGATATTTGTACGGACCCTCCCTTTTCTCAAATGATCATGTAGGAATCGATCCCGCCGAACTTCAAACTCCCTCAATTTGAAAGCTACAATGGGACTTCGGACCCAGTTGACCACCTGGAGGCCTTCCGGACAATGATGCTACTTCATAGAGCGCCCGACGCCATCCTGTGCCGAGCCTTCCCATCCACCTTAAAGGGAGCGGCGAGAAACTGGTACTCGATGCTGAAGCTGGGTACCATCTTTTCCTTTGATCAAATGAGCCACCAGTTTGTGGCTCATTTTGTTAGCAGCCGGCATCCCCGGAAGGGTTCGGAGTCCCTCATCAACATCAAGCAGAGGGAGGGAGAGTCCATTCGGGTCTACATAAATCGTTTCAATGTCGCCACATTGGAGGTCCGGAACTTGGACCAATCGGTAGTGATGGCCGCCCTGAAAGGCAACCTTCAGAAGAACGACCTTTTATTCTCCCTGGAAAAGAAGTACCCCAGAGATTTTGCTGACCTGTTGGCTCGGGCCGAAGGGTACGCCCAAGCAGAAGAAGCCTTCAAAATGAAGGATGAGGAGACCGCGAAAGAGCGGCAGGCGGGAGACTCGAGTAAGCCCGCGGTCGAAAAAGGGCCGAGAGAAGCTCGGCCACATTCTCGAACTCCTCCCGGGCACAAGCGCATCCAGACTCCTCCTCGAGCACGCAGGCAGGGAAGCCCGGAGCATCGGGCTCGGTGAGGCTCTCCCCCAGGAAGATTCCACAGCTATGCCCCCCTCAATGCATCGAAAATTCAGGTGCTGATGGAGGTCAGAGAGCAGCTCCCAAGGCCAGAGAGGATGCACACGCACCCCAAAAGTGCAATCCTAACAAGTTCTGCCTCTACCATCATGACCATGCCACGACACAGAGGAATGCATCTAGCTCCGAGATGAGATCGAGGAGCTTATCCGACGAGGTCGACTCGATAGGTTCATTCAGCGCCTGCCTGAGGGTAGAGAAGATCGGCCAAGGGCCCTGCCGCAGCCTGAGCCGCCAAGGAGGGAAGAGCAGCCCGAAGATCGGCCTCCAATTGGGATCATCAACTCCATCTCTGGAGGACCTTGACAAGAAGCAGACCTTCCACAGCCCTAGGGTTTGAAAACTTGTAAATGTATTGCGAACGATCCTGCTTTAAATCAAGATTTCTTTCAGACTTGCACATCTTTCTCTTTTTGGCATAGACTTGTAATGACAGGGGATGACCCCATCGGACAACAAAAATAAACCCCAATGTGGGCAAGGTCGAAGGCCCGATTATTTGTAGACCGGATGGGGGGAGAGGCCATACAGCGCCCATATGCGCCCCCACAGCCATGTTAGGGACAGGAGGAGAACCTCGCCCTAACATGAACAAGGTCGAAGGCTCGGTTATTTGTAGACCGGATGGGGGAGAGGCCATACAGCGCCCATATGCGCCCCCACAGTCATGTTAGGGACAGGAGGAGAACCTCGCCCTAACATGAGCAAGGTCGAAGGCCTGGTTATTTATAGATCGGATGGGGGGAGAGGCCATATAGCGCCTATATGCGCCTCCACAGCCATGTTAGGGACAGGAGGAGAATCTCGCCCTAACATGAGCAAGGTCGAAGGCCTGGTTATTTGTAGACCGAATGGAGGGAGAGGCCATACAGCGCCCATATGCCCCCACAGCCATGTTAGGGACAGGAGGAGAACCTCGCCCTAACATGAGCAAGGTCGAAGGCCCGATTGTTTGTAGACTGGATGGGGGGAGAGGCCATATAGCACCCATATGTACCCCCACAGCCCTGTTAGAAACAGAAGGAGAACCTCGTCCTAACCTGAGTTAAAACCGATCACATCAGAAATAGGGAAGAACCTCATCTCAACACCAATTAAGGTCCGACCATTCGAGACCTGGCAAGAAAGAAGAAGAAGAAGGGAAATGTGAAGGAACAGCGGCGGGCTACCCCAGCAAAAAATGGAGACCGAACTACATTAAAAGCATAAAGGACCTCATCTCTATGAAGAGGGAGGAAGAGAAAGTAAGATCTACGTCGTGAACAAAAGGCAAATTGACACGGCGATGGCTAGGAACCTCCAAGCGGCGTCGACGCCGAACCAATCAAAAGCACAAGAAACTCGATAATGATGACCTAATACAAAGATGAACAAGGAACCTTCGAACAACATCGACATCGTACAGGACAAAAATGAAAGAAGTCCGGCGCACGATAATTCAACACGATGTACGGGTAAGGTAACAAAGACCTTTTCATTTCATTAGCAAAATGTGCGTTACAGAGCCTGGAAGATCGAAAAAAAAAATAACAACAACAATGCCAACAAACAAACAAGCGGTAAAAGAAGACACATAGAAGGACAAAAGATAAAAAGAGCCCTAAGGGGGCCCGGCTTCCTCCAACTTCGAACTTTCGGCTTCAACCCTCATCAGGGAGTGCCTTAAACTTTCAACTTCTTCTTCCAATTCCTTCTCTCTCATTAGCATCTCCATGTATCTTCGATGAAGTCACTGGCTTTCATTCTCCACCTCTCGATGTCTTTTTCTCAGGACCTCAGATTCTGCCTCCGCGTCCTTAATTGCCTGCTGCTCGCATACCAGCCGGATCTTCAATTGCTGTAGTTCGGCCTTCCCCTCCCCAAGGGCGACAGATAGCTCTTCTACGGTTCTTCTCAGAGATTGGAGTTTGTCGAAATCTTGAACGGGAGCAAACTGAGCCCCTTCAGCTAGCTGCCTTTGAAGGCGGGCAACCTCGTCGGTCGCCATCCTGAGCTTCCCCTGTATTCGTCCACCAGCCTGTACCAGCTGGCCCAGTATGCGTCATAGCTTGCCTCGGCATCCTGGAGCTATTGCTGAAGGTTGGAGAACTTCTTCGACCATTCTCTATCGCTGTCAGCCCGAGTCGAAAGCCGGGACGAGCTTCCTGCCAACTGGCTAATCCTCTTCTGTGCAGCCGATAGCTCCACTCTGAGATAGCTGATCTTGGCAGTTTGGGCCAAAGACCGATCGCTGGCATGCTTCTTATGTTCCTCGAGCTCCTTCTCGAAGTTTGCTTTCCTCCAGCTGTACTCCATGACCCCCTTCACGTGGAGGTTCCGAAAGTAGGTGGCCTCCGCAGTGGCCTCAAAGTGGCTCTCCCTCAACTTGCAAAGTTCGCCCTCCATCTCCTTCGCCCCTTTTGTTAAATGACGAACTTTCTTCTTCAGACGTTGGATCGTGGACTTTAGCGGAATCCCCTATGGCAGAGGAAGCGATTCAGCAGAACACTACCATCGGGAGACAAAAGCGTCAAGGCGCATCTCATTGCAGAAAGTAAAACAAAAAAAAGGAGCAGAGTGGAGAAGCCCTCCAAAAGGAGAAACCCAATTTTATTGATTGAATGTTTCTTAAAGACAAGAGAAAAAAAAATTACAATAAAAGAAAAATACAAAGTCAGAGGTCTCAGACCTCTGAAATAGGAGTTGGAGAGCTCGGTGTTCCCGGAAGGGGGGCTGCGGTGGCAGTAGCAGTGGGAGAGGGACCGGCTTCGTCTTCAGACACCTCGTCCAAGAAGCTGAGGTCGAGCTCAAAAATTTCTTGACCACCTTCTCTTGACAGAGCTCGAATCCTTTGATGAATGCTTCTTGGCCGAACTTGACGTTCAGGTCTCTTATCTTTGAGAGGCCTTGAACTCCTCCACCGCTAGAACCCTGGCCTTCGAGACCAGGACCAGAATCTGCTCCGTCAAGTTTGCGACCTCGGCCTCCGCCTTCCTCACCGTCTCCTCCGAGGTCTGCTTTTCTTTCTCCAGGGCCTGCTTTTCTTTCTCCAGGGCCTCTTGAAGGGTGACTACCTCGGCTGCCTTTTCTTTGAGGCGAGCCACTTTGGTCCGATGACTCTCCTCTGCCTGGATGGCGTCCCTCCTTGCCCGGTTCGTCGCCTCGATATTGGCAAGGAGCTGGTGCCCGATCTACAAGGACGGCCAAGAGGTCAGAATGAAAGCTGAGGAATTAATTAAACGAAGGAGCGAGGAGATGGGGGAAGGTGAACCTGTGTACCTCGAGAAAGGACCCTAGGGAGTCCCAAACCCGCTGTTCGGGATCGACGCGATCAATCCTCTGGACGACTTCGGGCAGGATGCAGCCGTCGATCAGTCACTTTATCAGGTCCTTGTCATTAAAGGGATTCTCCCCCGGCTCTCCTTCGAAATCAAGGGACTCTTCGATGGCGGCTCGACGGCTACTCACCCTGCGGGCCACCGACTTCCTTTTCCTCCCCCTCTCAACCCCTGGCACCTCCTCGAAGCGAACCCCCGAAGTGGGAACCTCAGCGGGGGAACTCCTTGAAGAGGCTCGGGGAGCCGGAGGTTCGGCGTTTGAAGGAACGTCGGCCGCGAGGGCCGTCTGGGCAGGCGTGGCCGAGCTCATCTCCTCCATTCTGGCTTTCTTTGCCGATTCGAAGGTTGCGACTCCTTTTCTTTTGTGGGCCTTGAGACCCCTGGCGAGCATCCGTGCTGCTTCGGCGTCCATTCCTAAAAAAAAAAAAAAAAAGAGATCAGTGATGGGGTGAAAAAGGATGAAGTGGCCCATAAAAAAAAAAAAAAAAAAAGAGCAGGAGAAAAGAAGAGGAAAGGAAAGATGGGATACTCGCAAGATCCAGGGGACTCAAGCCGATGTTGAACAAAAACTGCTCTTTCAGAAGGTTGGGAAGGGAAGGAGCCGATTAACCAAGAAGCCTCCGGGCGGCCTGAAGGTCATCCTCCCCCAGGCTAGGAGCCCGACGGACAGAGTCCCTCAGGGAGCCCCAAGGGGGCAATCCCAGCCTCAAGGTCGGGGAGTGGACAAAAAGGTACTTCCCCTTCCAGTTATGGATTGAAGAGGGAGCACCTTTCAGCAACCCCTTCTTGCCAAACTGGAGGAAGAAATACCACCAGTCCTTTATCGAGGGGTGACGCTTGAAGGTGTAAAAATGCCTAAACAAAGAAAAAGATGGCTAAACTTCGACTACATGACAAAGGGAGAGGAACCCTATTAAAAACCTAAAGGAATTTGGTGCGACTGAAGCTAAGAAAATATCTAAAAAATGGAAAAGGGCGACGACGAAGGACGAAAGTGAAAGCCAGAGTCTGGCACGGAAGGCCTCCTGATACAGGCAGAAATGGCCAGGTGGGGGGGTGCTAGCCCGGTCGGAGGGACCAGGAAGCTCCAGATCATACTCCGGAGGAACTCCATACTGAACCCTTATTAGTAGAAGTTCATCCGAAGTTAGAGAACAAGGAATGGCATCCGGTGCAAAAATCGGGTGAGGCCCAGCCCTAGATGTGGGTTCGTCTACAGTGTGGGGGTTCTGGGGGGCTGAGGCGGACGAACTCCTGGAACCGCTAGAGGCGGAGGTGCCAGAAGACATTTCAAACAAAGACCCTAAAAATCTCAGAAAAATCAGGTGGGACAAGAGGCGAAAGGTTTGCGGAGGATCAAACCAGAGGAATACGGCAGAAGAAAAATGGAGAAGAAAGGACACCTAGATGGCAAGAAGAGAAATGAAAGTTCCGGGACTAACCTAGATCGCTCTGAAGGATGCAGGGGGCGAGGACAGGAATGACTCGAAGAATGCTTGGGGCCAAGACGGATGCTAAAGAGGGTCAGAGCTCTCAGAGAGAAGGCAGACATCGATAAAACTCTCAGGCGGAATGAGACTCTTGAAGGCGGAAAGGCGGGTTTAAATAGACCCTGGGATCCGGTGCTATAATGATCGCAGATCTCCCCGGGCCGACCTACGCTCGCCACGTGTCCCACTCGCCACCGCAGGCGGCTAAAAGCGGCTGACAGCTGACAGAGCCATTACTGCGCCATACCTAGGCCAACGCTCCAGCGGGATTTCGAAAGGTCCCTTCGGATCGCTCCGATTTGAAAAGACTCCAGCACGCACGCATTAAATGCCAGAATATCTGAGGGCGATCGTGCATAGGATTCAAGGGGACAACTTCGGCTGTGAAATTTTTCTGTACTTTCTTCATTCGAAACTCGAACTCGAAAGTAGGGGGACTGGTGTTGGGTATAAAATACCCTCCAGCCGAAGTTCGTGACAGGAGTGACCCTCTGGGGATTCTACCGACTTTCGATCTTCGGTGACATCTTTCCGAACCTCTCTGGCGCTCGAGCCTCCGCAACACTCCCAAGTTTTGCCGACGGATAAGCCCCCACCAGCGTAGACCGGATTCTTCATGACGGACGGACTCCACCCAAGTTTCCACGATGATCGACCACCTTCTAGACAGCATCCAGACTCCTATGGGAGTCGGACTTCGCCCCCGACTTCAACTGCAGGTAGACTCCGTCCAGACTCCTACGGGAGCCAGACTTCATCCCCGACTTCAATTGCAGGTAGACTTCATCCGGTCTCCTATGGGAGCCGGACTTCATCCCCGACTTCAATTGCAGGTTGACTTCGGCCGGACTCCTACGGGAGCCGGACTTCATCCCCGACTCCGGCTGCAGGTAGACTTCGTCCGGACTCCTACGGGAGCCAGACTTCATCTCCGACTTCAATTGCAGGTAGACTTCGTCCAGACTCCTACGGGAGCCAGACTTCGTCCCCGACTCCGGCTGCAGGTAGACTCCGTCCGTACTCCTACGGGAGCCGGACTTCATCCCCTACTTCAATTGCAGGTAGACATCGTCCGGACTCCTACGGGAGCCAGACTTCATCCCCGACTCTGACTGCAGGAAGACTTCATCCGGACTCCTACGGGAGCCGGACTTCATCCCTGACTTCAACTGCAGGTAGACTCCGTTCGGACTCCTACGGGAGCCGGACTTCGTCCCCGACTTCATTTGCAGGTAGACTCCATCCAGACTCCTACGGGAGCCGGACCTCATCCCCGACTTTAATTGCAGGTAGACTTCGTCCGGACTCCTACGGGAGCCAGAATCTATCCCCGACTCCGACTGCAGGTAGACTTCATCCGGACTCCTACGGGAGCCGGACTCCATCCCCAACTCCGACTGCAGGTGGACTTCATCCGGACTCCTACGAGAGTTGGACTCCATCCCCGACTCTGACTGCAGGTAGACTTCATCCGGACTCCTACGGGAGCCGGACTCCATCCCCGACTCTGACTGTAGGTAGACTCCGTTCGGACTCCTACGGGAGCTGGACTTCGTCCCTAACTTCAATTGCAGGAAGACTTCGTCCGGACTCCTATGGGAGCCAGACTCCGTCCCCGACTCTGACTGCAGGAAGACTTCATCCGGACTCCTACGGGAGCCGGACTTCGTCCCTGACTTCAACTGCAGGTAGACTTCGTCCGGACTCCTACGGGAGCCAAACTTCATCCCCGACTCCGACTACAGGAAGACTTCATCCGGACTCCTACGGGAGCCGGACTTCGTCCCTGGCTTCAACTGCAGGTAGACTCCATCAGGACTCCTACAGGAGCCGACTTCATCCCCGACTTCAATTGCAGGAAGACTTCGTCCGGACTCCTATGGGAGCCAGACTCCGTCCCCGACTCTGACTGCAGGAAGACTTCGTCCGGACTCCTACGGGAGCCGGACTTCGTCCCTGACTCCGACTGCAGGAAGACTTCGTCTGGACTCCTACGGGAGCCGGACTTTGTCCCTGACTTCAACTGTAGGTAGACTTCGTCGGACTCCTACGGGAGCCGGACTTCATCCCTGACTCCGACTGCAGGAAGACTTCATCCGGACTCCTACGGGAGCCGGACCTCATCCCTGGTTTCAACTGCAGGTAGACTTCGTCCGAACCCCTACGGGAGCGGACTTCATCCCCGACTCCGGCTACAGGTAGACTCCGTCCGAATTCCTACGGGAGCCGGACTTCATCCCCGACTTCAATTGCAGGTAGACTTCGTCCAGACTCCTACGGGAGTCGGACTTCGTCCCCGACTTCAATTGCAGGTAGACTTCGTCCGGACTCCTACGGGAGCCGGACTTCATCCCTGACTCGGGTTGCAAGAAGACTTCACCCGGACTCCTATGGGAGCCAGACTTCGTCCCCGACTCCAACTGCAGGCAGACTTCGTCCGAGCTCCTATGGGAGTCGAACTTTCGCCCTGAACTCCTGTTGCAGGTAGACCTCACCCCGAATTCTTACGAGGGCCGAGACTCCTCGATAAATGATCTACATCTGGGCTTCTACGGAGACCGGACTCCGATCGAACTTTTATAAGCGGGCAAATGCCGTGATCACAAAATCCAGTAGCTAGACCCCTCTGGCGGACGAACCTCTCCAACACCATCCGACATCCACCGTCAGTCGGCCCTCTGCCAAAGTCTGCGTGAAACCAGGCTACGTCTACGGGAAGCCTCTGACTGAACTCCTACGATAAGTAATCCTTGCCTTGTTGAGGCAGAGAACTGACTTGAGCATCGGAGGATCTTGCCGGAGCAACCCCAACTCTAGTTTAGACTTCTTTTGTAGGTCCCGATGGCGACCGCGACTCCTTGACTCCAGCTTCTCCGACGTGGGCGAATTTTTGCACCAACAACACTAGTGCTATAAATCTCACTAAAAATCCAATTCAACATTCTAGGTCAAAACATATTGAAATCAGGCATCAATTCATAAGAGAACATGTCCAAAATAAAGACATAATTCTTGACTATGTTTGTACTGAACAACAATTAGCTGACATCTTTACCAAGGCCTTAAGTGAAGATAGATTTTGTGAAATTAGAAGAGAACTAGAAATCCTTGATCCATCTGCTTAAGTATCTCTCTGATTTCAAGGTATCACCACCAAAAATCCTCTGAGGTTAATTCTCATCTTTTCTTTTGAGCTCAAAAGCCCAAAATTATCATTCTCATAATCAATTTTTGGATAAACATCCTTCTCCTAATGTTTAAAATTTTTTCAAAATTGTTTCATCATTTTTTCTGAATTTCTCTGTGCCATGAGTCGACCCCTAGGGTCGACCCTAGGGTAAACTTGTAATAATGACTAAATCCTTCGGGCGCTCTCTTTTTTTGTTGGAAATCTCTCCTTGAGCCGACCCAACTCTCCTCCTTCTTCCTTCCACCGAACCAAAGGTCTCCCTCTCCCTCTCTTCTTCCTCAAATCCAAGTTTTCTCTCAAGATCCTTCTCCCACCGTCTCTCACCCTCTAAATCGCCCTCTTGGAACCAAGTTCCTCCCCTTCTCCTTCTTCATTTGGAGCGATTCGAGCTTACCCTAGACTCTACCCATCTTCTCCAAATCGGCACATCACTTCTCCAAAATCCTTATCTTTCCACTAAAAACCCTTCATCTCTCCCTCACATTTGCTCTCCTAAGTTCTGTGCTAGTCCTGCCTGTGCAAATGGCTCCCAAGATAAAGCTTCCACAGAGGAGGAAAACAGTTCGCGGGTTGGAGGAAAGTGTGCACCAAAAGAGACTAGCAATCAAGATCACTTCTGCTTCAAACCCTGCTCCTGCTTCAACTCCAGCTACAACCCGGTCACCAATCAGCCCTAGTAAGGTACCCCTCTTTGATAGGAAAGTAGAACCCAGAAAAAATATTGATATTAGATTTTTTGAAAAAGAGAGGTTCACCATTGGATCAAAGATTAAGGACCAAGGATGGAAATTTTACTGCTCTTTGAAAGAAAATACTTATGTTGATCTTGTCAGAGAGTTTTACCTAAACTTGGGGTACAGCAATGAAACAGTGAAATCCACAGTGAAGGGTGTAGACATTAGCCTAGATCCTGTGCTTTTGGGGGAGATACTTCATTTACCTTATGAGGGGTATACCAACATGGAACTCCCAGTTAAAGAGGAAGGAATAAATGTTATCCTAGGGAGAACCTTCACTGAAAGTTTGAACAAATTAGAGGCAAAAATTCTTTCTATTGAAATGAGACTACTACGCCACATGGTAACTAAGTTATTTTTCCTAGAAGTGGTAGACATGATCTTCTCTCTGGTCGGAACATCTGCATTATGTATCATGTAATTACTCAAACCTCCCTGAACCTCCCGGCATTGATGTTTGAGGCTATGAGAGAGACCTCAAATAGGTCCAAGGCACACTTGCCTTTTGGTATGGCTCTCACTTTAGTATTTAGGAGGTTTGGAGTTAGCTTTGAAGGAGAGGCAGTAGCTAGACTATCTCACTTCGACACTATCAAGCGCCATACTTTGCACCGCATGAGATTTTTCAAAACTGATGGTGGTTGGACAAAAGGTGTGGAAGAGAGAGCTGAGGATAGAACAGAGGAGGAAGGACCATCCTCACCCCTCCGTGATCACAGGGCAGTATCACCAGATATTCAGTTTGTTTCTGACCACGAGGCTGGCCCGTCAGAGACTGCGAGGCATACTTCAGTTCAGCAGTCGGACAGCAGAGCACATCCTTCAAAGATCAGATTGGCTGATGATCATGTTGGGAATAGTGTCCCAAAGCCAATCGTCAGCCTGTTGATGGTTGTGCTCATTTTTGTATTTGTACATGAATTATGAATTAATAAAAATTATTTTGGTATTTTTCATCACAAAATATTCTATTTTCTAATGAACTCCTATGTTGTGGTGAAGTCCTTAGGACTATTTAGACTCGACAAAGGAGGATTTATCGTTTAGTCCTTAAATCTGTTCGCGACCAAATGATACGTTGTTACCAAGGACGACAACGTTTATCAAGCATAAGTCATTGTGTGCCATATAGGTTGGTTGTCCTTTTAACCAATGACTGTGGAGACACTAGTATGGCATACAAGTGAGATGTAAAGATACATCTGCACTAAACGTGACCGACTCCGGAGCTATTTTTGCTGTCAAGATTTGCTCTGATAGAATATGGGTATAAATATCTCTCTGACTTGAGACCGCCATGGTGAGTTGCAAGCAACTCACTGCACTTAGGCACTGGACTATCTGAATTTCTAATTCAGTGACGGAAGGCTGTTGGGTGTAGTCAAGTACTTGACTTGTCGGTGCGTGTGTCAAGATGGGATTGACCACTCCAGTTTAGGAGCTGTGTACAGTCGTGTTTCAATTTAACAAAATCTTGGCCAGGGTAGTCTTTGTGAGGAGTCACAGGACTGTTTGAGTTGAGCGCGATTCGGATGATCTGATCAGGGTTGACAGTTTAACCCTGAGTTGTCCTAAACACAGGGGTCAAAAGGATGAATTATACAGTAACCATATTCATGTAGGTTATGAGTATTGCGATTGTGACTCTTCAACCTATCCGAACATCGGGTACCATTGCTAGATGGTCACTTCGATTAGTACAGGAATTGGTTCCTGTGCTACCGGCTTAGGTTCGAACCTGTGGGGTCACATACATTAGAGGTTCCTATCTGATCTGATGGCTGATGTAGAATCCTACATGTTTGGGACTCAGTGATCGAGAATCAGGATTCTTTGATCATGAGTTCCACACATTTTGGGTACCGGGGTCAAGAGTCCCACTGGTTTAGGACTCTTCGATCAGGGTTACATATCGATGAATTCTGATGCCCGATTACCCATCGGATTTGGACTTAATATTTATGAGAGGTTTAATTAGTGATTTGATCACTAATTAACTCAATTTAATTGAGTAATTAATTTTAGATCAAGTCCAAATGAATTGGATTCAGTTGGGTTTGACCCGATTAGGTTAAGAGTTGACCTAATCGTCGAGATGGTTTGGTCCCTAATTTGATCAGGGGTTGGGCTTAGTCAATTCTTGATTTGATTAAGATTTTATTTAGCCTAATTAAGTCTAATTAAGTTGGGTTTAAATTAGTCTAATTGGACCTAACTTATTTGGTTCAATTAGGTTGGTTTAAATAATTAAACCACCTTAACCCAATCTCCATGCGCCACCTCACTTCCATTGCACCCATTTGAATTCATGAGAAGGAACTTCTCATGAATTTTTTTCTCACGCCAAGCCCTCTCCATGCCCCACTTTAATGTGCCAAATGAATGGATAAGGATGATTGGTTGTCCATTCAAATTCAAAATAAAATTTGAATTTGAATGGGCAATCAATCTTTGCACCTTATCCCTTTTTTTTTATGCTCTATTTATTACATGAGAAAAGGTTTCTCATGAAATCACTCCATGTATAATTTAAGCCATGCCTCACACCTTTAGTGGATAAGGGATGAGTTGGTGTCCATTTGAATTCAAAATTTGATTTGAATTCAAATGTGCAATTACTTATCTTTATCCTTTCTTTTGGATAAGACGTTTGACGTTGTTATAAAAGGAGGAGAAGAGTGGGGCATGCAAGGAGAAGATTTTTGGAGAAAAATTTTGGGGTGTGAGAAGTCTTGTGCGTGAGAAAGAAGTCCATATCCTTCCAAGAGAAAAAGAAAGAAAAGTGGGTGCAAGATTTTCGATGAGTTCCCTAGAGTTTTAGCCTGGGGTTCAGGAAGTGAGAAAGTGAGCTACAAGTGTCGTGAGCCTACAAAATCTCAGAGAGATCTTCAACATCCTCTCAAGCATATTTGTTGATGATCCAGATCATCCGAAGAATCGACAGACATCGATCGAAGGAGTTCGATCAGCATCCACCGTCAAAAGGGTTCTACAACGAGCTAGCACTCGTAAGGAGTCGATCAGACCGGAAGCTTCGTGTGGACAATCCGTAGAGACCAGACATGCTGTATGGCTGTGTTGCGATTATCAAACTCTTCCAATGATAATCAGATTGCGGCGATCTACTACCCGCACAAAGGTATTATATTCTGAACATATTACAGTAAAGTGTTTACTGTTCGAATTTGAATTTCAAATTTAAATGAATGCATGCTATATATCATATTTAGATCCTAGTGTAGGATAAATTTATGTTCATTAATTAGATTAATTAATATTTTTTCACTGTAAAATTATAATTTTGAAAAAGTTTTAAAATTACCATTTTACCCCTGCACTAAATTTTCCCCACAAATGGTATCAGAGTGGGTTCTTAGATATGATGTATATATTTGCATGCGTAGATTAGGTTATAATCTAAAAGTTTAAATTTAAAATTTAAAATTCAAAATTTAAAATTTTAATTTTGAAAGTTGTTCGAAATTCAAAATTTGAAATTTAAATTTTGAAATTTGAAATTTGAAATTCAAAATTCAAAAATTTGAAATTCAAATTTTAAAATTTGAAATTTGAAATTTGGTTGAAATTTCTAATTTGAATTTCAAAATTTAAAATTCAAAATTTAAAATTTAAAATTTGAAATTCAAAATTTTGAAATTTGAAATTCAAAATTTAAAATTTGAAATTTAAAATTTAAATTTTGAAATTGGTATATTTAGATATACTTGATCCAAGTACCAAGTAATCGAATTGGGTTGGTTGCCATGGCCGTCCGGTCATAGGAGAAAAGCAGGGTTTAAAGGCCCTCTCCCCCCATTCGATGGGATCTCCTATGGCGGTAGGGGTACCGCTGCAATTATATCCCATGCAGATGAAGTAGCGAAGAGAATTAATTGTAAAGGTTCAATTGTAAAATTTATCATGAATGTGTTAGATTAGATCTAAAGGAATATTCATGATCTATTTTGATTGAGTTATTTTCTGTTATGTAATTAGCAATAGGATTGCTATTTATGAAATGTACTGATCTGTTTGTGAAATGAGTCAACATATTTGGTGAACAGAAAATAAAACCTTTCAAATTTGAAAATTATTTTTGAAATACCAAACCCTGACCCATCAGCCCAAATACTTAATTAAAAGAATTAAGTATTGTCTAGTAGGTCTAGAATTGTGAATTAAGACCTAAGATAATTGCATAAACTTGTGGGTCAATGGGTTAGATGAATTAGGTCCATAATTGGGTTAGACCTAAGGTTAGCTTAAAGAAATGGACTAAATTAGAGTAATTGATCAAATCTAATCAAAAGTTGAATTAGATTAGGTTAAGGATACTCTAGACTCAACTCCAATAGTTGTAGTTGAATGGGTCCATGTCTTTAACTAGACCAAGATGGACTTAATTCATGGCTATGCGATGGAACCATATTTAATAAGTTGATCAAATTAAAACTAATGAACCGGTTGGTGTCTAAGGTAAGTTTGACATTTTGACCAGTGGTTTTTAAGCGGGAACTACTCGCAGTGATTCGATCTCTGACGAGTTAATGACTTATCCCCACCACTGATCTCACTTACCTGGCCAACCTGGTGAATTAGGTTTTGATTAGATCACTTGGTGATTAGGGTTCACTCATGTCATTAGGTAAATCTATTTGACTGATTTAGGTGCTCTTAATGCCAGCTTTAATTAAATTTTTTTTTAATCTGACTTGGTGAAGTCAGTGGGAGGATTGAAATTGGCTGGATATTTTCTTCTCATCTATCCTTTAATAAAATCCTCAAAAATTATTAGGTCCCTAAAAATGATTAAGTTATATTGATAACTAAGTCATAGCCTCCCATTAAGTGAGTGATAATGAGTACATTAGTTTAATAATCATTGGAGGGCCAAAGGCCTGGTGCTTATTGACTAATGGAATTATCATTCATAATATGATAATTTGGTTTGAGTCTTTCTGATGGTGGTCAGGTTGGCCGGCCAAAGTTGGGCCTGATCATTTATTGGTCTGATTCACCAAATCAAATCATGTTAATGGTTGGACCTAACCAGATCTTTTCAGTGGAGGCCAATGCCTACTGATTAGGTTCTGGGGAAAAATCAATTACTAGAAGTTGTTTAGAGAAATAACTGGTTATGAACCTACCCATAGATGCACATGGGTTGACCAACCAAAGTTGGGATCGTGTGTAGTCTGTGTGAATTCTAGTACCCACTAAGGAATTAAAGTAATTCCTCGAATTGGAGGTTGAGGCTACCAGTTCGTAAAAATACTGGGAGAAACTTTAGACTAAAGTCCAAATCTTTAGTATTTATAATTTATGTACTAATAGAGGTCTGGTTTTTCTTTATGCAGCTATGGCCACTACCTTGTCCCTCCGATCATTATTAGATAATGACAAGCTCATGGGACCTAATTTCGATAGCTGGTATCGAAAATTAAAAATCATCCTTGAGCATGAGCGGATCCTTTATATAGTAACGGATCCAGCACCTGAGAAGCCAGCCCCGAACGTTAGAGGGACGGTCTGAGATACTTATCAGAAGTGGCTCAACGACCGCACCAATGTTCGGTGCATTATGCTGGCGGCAATGAATGATGAGTTCAGCCGCAGGTTCGAGAACGCCCAGCCACAGGAGATGCTTCAAATGTTGAACGACTCCTTTGGCATGCCTGACGACGTTGAAAGGCACAAAACTAGTTGTGCCATTTTCAATGCTCGAATGAGGGATGGAGCCTCAGTCACTGATCATGTACTGTACATGATTGAAATGATTGAGTGCCTAACTAAACTGGGCTTTCCCCTGCACGAGCAGCTCGATAAGGATGCGATCCTTAATTCATTGCCCAAGTCCTTCCTCCCCTTCCTTACTCATTTTTGGATGACAAAGCCTGCAGTGAATTTGTTGGGGTTGCTGCAGAACTTTGAGAAGGATCACCAGCTCCATAAGGAGTCGGTGAATGTTGTGGGAGGGTCTTCTTCTGGTCGTCGACCCTTTAAGAAAAGGAAGAAGAAGAACAAGAAGAAGAAGAATAAGAAGGTGCAGTTGCATGCTAGGACATCTGCACAGGGTCAGACCATGAAGCGCAAGCTCGACCAAAGCCAGGTGGAGTGCTTCTTTTGCAAGAAGCAGGGGCACTGAAAGAGGAACTGTCCTCTATACATTGCTTCCTTGGACCCAAACAGGCCGAAGAAGAAGCAAGGTACTTATATGATAACACCTTGCAACTTTTCTATTTGTGATACTACTGCCTGGGTATTGGATATCGGAAGCCCTTATCATATTTGCAATTCGATGCAGGGTCTGCAGGTCAGTAGAAGATTTGATGAAGGCGAGAGATTCCTGAACGTTGGAGATGGAAGCAAAGTTCCAGTTCTAGCATTAGAAATCATGAACCTTGTAATCAATTCTCGAAATGTAATTCTGAGTGAATGTCACTATTGTCCGAGCTTTTTATTAAATATTATTTCTATAGGCCTTTTGGCCATGAACGGTTATCAATTTTTAATAAAAGGAAATATTTGCAATATCATTTTGAATGGTGTTACAATGTTTGTTGGACAACTTAATAATAAAATTTACTTTCTATCATAATCTGTTAATGTGGTTCAAACCTCCGGTAAATGCCCTAGAATAGATAATGTGTCAGAAGTCTACCTTTGGCACTGTAGGCTAGGTCATATCAATAAGAACAGGATAAACAGGTTGGCTTAAGAAAAAATTCTTGAAGTAGGTGATTGTAAATCACTTCCAACCTATGAGTCCTGTCTTCTTGGTAAAATGACCAAATCACCTTTTATTGGAAAAGGTGAGCAAGCCAGTGAACTCTTGGGTTTGGTACATTCTGATGTATGTGGACCAATGAGCTCAAGTGCAAGAGGTGGATATTTCTACTTCATAACCTTCACAGATGACCTATCGAGGTATAGGTATGTCTATTTAATGAAGCATAAATCAGAGTCATTTGAAATGTTCAAACTATTTCAAAATGAGATAGAAAAATAAACTAAAAAGTGTATTAAAACACTTCGATCTGATCGAGGAGGTGAATACCTTACCAATGATTTTCTGACATATCTTGGAGAGAATGAGATTCTCTCTCAGTGGACTCCTCCTGGAACACCACAACATAATGGTGTATCTGAAAGGAAGAATCGAACCTTGTTGGACATGGTTCGATCCATGATGGGGTTTGCTGGTCTGTCGATCTTCCTCTGGGGATATGTACTCGAATCAGCTTGTTACCTTCTAAATAGAGTTTCGAGTAAGTCTGTAACCAAAATGCCATATGAGATATGGATAGGACGTAAGCCAGTACTCTCTCACTTTAGAGTTTGGGGGTGTCCGGCTTATGTTAAACATTTAATTACGGACAAGCTTGGACCTAGGTCTGACAAGTATAATTTTATAGGGTACCCAAAAGAGACCAAAGGGTATTACTTCTACCTAGCTGATGAGCAAAAAGTGTTTATCAGTCTTAAAGCAATCTTTTTGAAAAAGAAGTTCCTTGGTGAAGGGACTGTTGCCTTTAAGGTCGAACTTGACGAAGTTCGATAGGTGGAAAATCTGACACAAGTTGCTGAACCTGAACTGGATTTGGTTAGATCAGATCCGGAGCCCATTGTTCAAGCACCCTTAAGGCGATCTGGTAGAGTACCACGTCAACCGGATAGATATTATGGTTTCTTGGTCTGGAACGGCGATCCTATCGAACTTGATGAAAATGATGAGGATCCGATTACCTACATGGATGCAATGCAGAGACCCGACTCTGAGAAATGGCTAGAGGCCATGAAATCTGAAATGGAGTCCATGAAGGTCAACGATGTGTGGACATTGGTTAACCCACCCAAAGGAGTAAAACCCATAGGGTGTAAGTGGGTCTTCAAGAGGAAGAGAGGCGCAGACGGAAAGGTGGAAACCTATAAAGCCCATCTGATTGCCAAGGGATATCGTTAACGTTATGGTATAGACTATGACGAGACGTTTTCTCCTGTGGTAATGCTCAAATCCATTCAGATTATGCTTGCGATAGCTGCCCATCTGGACTATAAAATCTGGCAGATGGATGTGAAGACAGCTTTCCTAAATGGAGAGTTGGATGAAGAGGTGTATATGATACAACCTAAAGGATTCACATCCATAGATGAGTCTAAGGTGTGCAGGCTACAGAGGTCCATTTATGGACTTAAGCAGGCATCACGGAGTTGGAACATATTTTTGATAAGACGATCAAGACGTATGGCTTCATTAAGAACGGAGAAGAGCCATGCATTTATAAGTGGGCTAATGGTCCAGTAGTAGTATTTCTTATATTGTATGTGGATGACATTCTCTTAATCAGGAATGATGTCCCTGCACTATAGGGAATAAAGATTTGGCTGTCGTCATAGTTCTCCATGAAGGATCTGGGAGAAGCTTCCTACGTCCTAGGGATGAGGATCTATAGGGATAGATCTAAAAGGTTGCTTGGTTTATCTCAGTCTACGTACATTGATACTATGCTGAAGAGGTTCAACATGAAAAATTCCAAGAAAGACTATCTTCCGATAGGCCATGAAATTTCTCTCTCGAAGAGGGATTGTCCGACAACACCTCAAGAGAGAGAGCGTATGGGTAGGATTCCATATGCTTCGATAGTGGGATCTATCATGTACGCCATGACATGTACATGACCAAATGTGGCATACTCACTAGGGGTAGTGAGTAGATACCAATATGATCCAGGGGAGAATCACTGGAAGGTTGTTAAAACCATCCTGAAGTATTTAAGAAATACTAAAGACCAGTGGCTTGTTTATAGTGAATCAGACTTAAGACTTATAGGGTTTACAGACTCTAGTTTTCAGTCTGATCACGATGACAGCAAAAGTATGTCGGGATTTATTTTTACCCTTAATGGTGGGGTTATCTGCTGGAAAAGTTCCAAGCAGCACATAGTGGCTGATTCAGTTTGCGAGATGGAGTATGTCGCTGCATCAGATGCTGCCAAAGAAGCGGTGTGGCTGAGAAAATTCATCATCGAGCTCGGAGTAGCACCCTCCCTTGTTGGTCTAGTTCTGCTCTACTGTGACAGCTCTGGAGCCATTGCTCAGGCGAAGAAACCAAAGGCACACCAGCGGATGAAGCATATTCTGTGCCGCTACCATCTCATCCGAGAAATTATGGATTGAGGTGACGTCGATCTTCAGAAGATCGACAAAAAGGAGAACCTGGCTGACCCATTCACTAAAGCCATTGCGGTGAAGGAGTTCGATGACTACAAGTCGAAGATGGGTATTAGATACTGCACCGATTGGCTTTAGGCCAAGTGGGAGATTGTTGGGAATAGTATCCCAAAGCCAATCGTCAGCCTGTTGACGGTTGTGCTCATTTTTGTATTTGTACATGAATTATGAATTAATAAAAATTATTTTGATATTTTTCATCACAAAATATTTCATCTTCTAATGAACTCCTATGTTGTGGTGAAGTCCTTAGGACTATTTAGACTCGACAAAGGAGGATTTGTCATTTAGTCCTTAAATCTGTTCGCGACCAAATGATACGTTGTTACCAAGGACGACAATGTTTATCAAGCATAGGTCGTTGTGTGACATATAGGTTGGTTGTCCTCTTAACCAATGAGTGTGGAGACACTGGTATGGCATACAGGTGAGATGTAAGGGTACATCTGCACTAAACGTGACCGACTCTGGAGCTATTTCTGCTGTCAAGATTTGCTCCGATGGAATATGGGTATAAATATCCCTCCGACCTGAGACCGCCACGGTGACTTGCAAGCAACTCACTGCACTTAGGCACTGGACTACCTGAATTTCTAATTCAATGACGGAAGGCTGCTGGGTATAGTCAAGTACTTGACTTGTCGGTGCGTGTATCAAGATGGGATTGACCACTTCAGTTTAGGAGCTGTGTACAGTCGTATTTTAATTTAGCAAAACCTTGGCCAGGGTAGTCTTTGTGAGGAGTCACAGGACTGTTTGAGTTGAGCATGATTCAGATAATCTGATCAGGGTTGACAGTTTAACCCTGAGTCATCCTAAACACAGGGATCAAAAGGATGAATTATACAGTAACCATATTCATGTAGGTTCTGAGTGTTGCAATTGCGACTCTTCGATCTATCCAGATATCGGATACCATTGCTAGATGGCCACTTCGATTAGTACAGGAATTGGTTCCTGTGCTACCGGCTTAGGTTCAAACCTGCGGGGTCACACACATTAGAGGTTCCTATCTGATCTGATGGCTGATGTAGAATCCTACATATTTGGGACTCAGTGATCGAGAATCAGGATTCTCTGATCATGAGTTCCACATATTTTGGGTACCGGGGTCAAGAGTCCTACTAGTTTAGGACTCTTCGATCAGGATTACATATCGATGAATTTTGATGCCCGATTACCCATCGGATTTGGACTCAATATTTATGAGAGGTTTAATTAGTGATTTGATCACTAATTAACTCAATTTGATTGAGTAATTAATTTTGGATCAAGTCCAATTGAATTGGATTTAGTTGGGTTTGACCCGATTAGGTTAAGAGTTGACCTAATCGTCGAGATGGTTTGGTCCCTGATTTGATCAGGGGTTGGACTTAGTCAATTTCTGATTTGATTAAGATTTTATTGAGCCTAATTAAGTTGGGTTTAAATTATTGTGATCCAGGTGGTGTGCCCAAGGCCCAGGGGACCAAGGCTAAGGCCAAGGTCCATCATTCATGAGGGCTTCATGGAGGCTCTAGGGCTAGTTGGGCCCTAGGTTGAAAGGCTGTGGGCCTTTCGGGTTCTTGAGGTCTAGGTTATGTGGGCCTCAAGGAACCAACTCTTTATGGGCCAGGTTTGGACCTAGGATAGGTGAGATTAGGTGAGTCATAGGTGTACATGGGCTTGGGTTAACCTAATCTCCCATAGAGTTGGTCAAGGGAGTTTTGGGTTTGGATCACTTGACCCTGTGTTTATATACACATGCACTGTATATGTTTGATTAAGCCAAAAGGAATACGAAACTCTTTCTCCCAAGTCTCTCTCTCTTTTCTCCCTCTCTCTCTAGCTATTCTCCATGCCCCAGGAGCAAGAAACCCTAGGGTTTCTTGCCGCCAGGTCCCAAAAAGGCAGGAGAAGCAAGGGGAGGCGCTAGCCCCTCCCCCTTTGTGCCACCAACTCTCTCTCTCCTCCCTCTCTTGCAGCCATCCAAACATCTAGTCCAGGACTTGAAATCTCTTGCTACGAGGTTGGTACAAGTTTCTCTCAGATCTGGAGTTGATCTGAGGTCGTTTGAGGCGCGGGTGAGATCTCCATCAACAGATCTACAAAAAGGCTGCAGCAGGATAGATCTGTAAGGTTTGGTTCTATCTACCTTCTTCTCTATCTAAAATATCCCGATTTAAGATCTACAAATTGGAAGACCTCGGTCCAGGCCTGATCTGGTTGGGTACCAGATCTTGGATTTTTTAAAGGTGATCTTAGAGGCGTTCTTCATCTGGAACGAAAGGCTGACGAAGAAGACACCAACCAGGCTGATTCCATCAAGGGCCTTCAATCGAGTCCAGAAGTCTCTAGATTTGATCGTTGCTGGTTCTGCTACACCCAAGGTTCGTGGGAGGAGCCGGGATCGTGCTCCAATAGTTGGTATCAGAGCCACGATGGTGAGAAAGCGATTCCAAGCATGAGAAGTTGAAGATCCCAAGTGCTGAAAATTTTCAGCAAGGTACCATCAAGGTATATTCTACACTTCTTGATTTTATATTGCTTGTTTGGCTTGGATCCAATCATGGGCAGAAATATGAAGGTTGATTTTGAGAAGTTTGATGGCAAAAAAATTTTTTTCATGTAGAAAATCCAGGTGGAGGATCTTCTGGTGCAAGCAGATCTGGATCAGGCTTTGGATGAGAAGCCTGAGGGAATGACAGATAGACAGTGGGCATCGTTGGAGAAGAAAGCATGCTCGGTGATCAGAGGATGTTTGGCGAATGCGGTGTTGTATTTGATGCCGGAAGAAAAGACCCCAAAGGGCCTTTGGTCGAAGTTGCACACCATATATATGGAGAAGAATATGTGCAACAAGCTGATGCTGAAGAAGAGGTTGTACAGTCTTCGGATGCAGGAGGGATCTGATGTGATTGGCCACATTCAGAGGTTCGACCAGTTGTGCACGGAGTTGATGAATATCAAGGTGAAGCTGGATGAGGAGGACAAGTCCTGTTGCTTTTGTGTTCGCTGCCAGGATCATATGACTCTTTGGTGACTACACTGCTCTACGGCAAGGAGACTCTGGAATATGAGGACATGGTCTCGGTGCTAAGGTCTAATGAGCAAAGGAAAAAGTTGACCAGAGATCGGGCTCCCCAGGAGGGTTTGGCAGTAGGGGAGAGGACAGGTAGAGGCAGAGGCAGAAACAAGTCCAGGGGGCGGTCCAAGTCCAGGAAGGGAAAGAAAGAGATGAAATGCTTCAAGTGCAATGAGTTCGGGCATTTCAAGCGAGAATGTCCACTATGGAAGAGCAAGAAGGGAGAAAGAAGTGGCTCAGAATCAGTAAGTGCAATTGCTGGGCAGCAGATGGAGGATGATCTACTTGTGGTATCAGATGGTCACAGGCATTACACAAAGATGGACACTAGACTCTGCGTGCTCACATCATTACACACCACACAGGTCTTGGTTTCGACATACACCAAGACAGATGAGGGATCATGACTCTAGGCGATAATCATCCTTGCAAGGTGGCTAAGATAGGGACAGTCAGGGTGAGATGTTTGATGGGATTGTGAGGACATTGATAAATGTAAAGCACATCCCCGGAGTTGGAAAAGAATCTGGTGTCACTAGGCTACTTGGAGCACAGTGGATACAGCTTCAGCAGTAGGGCTAGAAGCGGAGTATTAAACATCTCCAATGGTGCTATGGTAGTGATGAGAGGCAGGAGGTTGGACAATAATCTCTATCGCATGGAGGATCTGTGGTGACCGAAGAGTCTGATGCAGCAGTTGCAGCACAGAACAGTAGGGGCTTTACAAGATTTGGCACTACCGCCTAGGCCACATGGGTGACAAGGGACTGAGGAGTGAGCCAGGAGAGGACTTATCTCTGATCTGGAGGATGGTGCTACATGGGAGATCTGTGAGCCTTGTCAGATGGGAAAGCAGAGGAGAGTTCAGTTCAACATCAGTACAACCCGCAGTGCAGCCCCTCTGGAGTTAGTACACATGGATGTGTGGGATCAGCCCCAGTTTCAGCTAGGAATGGGGCCAGATACTTCATGACCCTGATTGATGATTTCTCAAGGAAACTCTGGATTTACTTCATGAGAGAGAAGTCTGAGGTCTTCACCAAGTTCAAAATCTGGAGAGCTGAGGTGGAGGAGCAGGAGAGGAGCGGAAGTGTCTGAGGTCAGACAATGGCGGGGAGTACACCAGCAGAGAGTTCAGGACCACTGTGAGGAGTGTGGGATCAGGAGATACTCTCAGTTAAGGGACTCCACAGTAGAATGGGGTGGCCGAGAGGATGAACAGAACACTTCTGAAAAAGGCACGATGCATGAGGCTGCAGGCAAGGCTTCCAAAGGCATTCTGGTTTGACACAGTTGACGCAGTGGATTACTTGGTCAATCGGTCACCTCACACCAAGTTGGATGGCAGGCTTCCAGAGGAGGTGTGGTCTGGGAGGACAGTTGGGCTGGGCCATCTACGGGTATTTGGGTGCACGGCCTATGTGCACATTGGAGCTGGTGAGCGAAGCAAGCTAGACGCCAGATCACGCAAGACGGTGTTTTCTAGGCTACCGCGAGGAGTTAAGGATACAGGCTGTGGATCCCTTGAAAAGAAGGTCATCATTAGTCGGGATGTGACTTTTGATGAGGAGTCAGTCCTACGGAGGTGAGCAGGTATGGAGGAGCAGCAGGAGCAGGAGGAGGTCCAGCAGGGCACTACTGGACAGCTTACCTCTTTGATTTTGCCTCTTACAGGTACACAGAGGACATGACATTCAGGTGGAGAACCTACCTAAGGTGTCTCCACAGGTGGAGAGACTCGGACGAAATGATCGAGGCGAGAGGTCCAGTAGGAGCGAGCTGGACTGAGGACTGATATCGGTGTTGCCCTACACAAGCCCAAGAGACCATCAGGCAACGACCGATATGGCTTCGAGGAGATGCTGTCATATGCCCTGGTGACAATGAATGGAGACCCATATACGTATCAGGAGGCTATTGAGAGCTAGGACAGAGACGGGGGTCCAGTGATGTCCGAGGAGATGCAGTCTCTCCACCAGAACCAGACGTGGTGATTGTGCAGTTGCCACAAGGGAAGAGGCCTATTGGCTGCAAATGGGTCTAATAGTCACAAGGAAGGGCCTTTAGAGCAGGGAGGTATCAATTCAAGATGAGTTAGTGGCCAAGGGATACTCCCAGAAGGAAGGCATCGACTTCAGTGAGGTCTTCTCTCCCGTCGTCAGACATACTTTCATCAGAGTGTTGCTGAGCATTGTAGCAC